>NC_051182.1:6130524-6210523 GCF_013339695.2 Rhipicephalus sanguineus | reverse complement strand
TGATTTCAGTGGAACCAGAACGAAGATCTACAGGACCTTGAACCGTCCATCCAACAATCGTTTCTATTGCCATTACTTTCGGCTGTATCTCGCGAATGCGACCAGTGGACTACCGTCCAGTAGTAATCTGCTCAATTAATATTGAAGTTTCTAGATTTTCGCCGTCATTGCCCGCCTTCTTACTGTCATCAGCCAAAGAAATTCCTAGAGATCTTGCTCTTTCTCGTACTGCCAAAGGTGGAGATGGTAGCACGTCGCAGGATATCACTTCTATCTCGAGCGCTTCAATGGTGATGTGTTCGGATGTAGGGTCCTTCTTCACGTTGACTTCGACGACTTTCAAGTCGAGTTCCGCCTCTCCTCCTCCAAACGATCCAACGGTGATTCTTCGGATCTTTTTACTTTGCACCCTAGTTTTCCCCGACAATCTTTTGAGGATGAATGTCCTCTGGCTCCCATTGTCCAGCATAATCCTTGCGTAGCACCCACTTTCTTCTCCCTCCGTCCATGGAAAGGCTGTCTGCAGTAGTATGCACTTGTGCTCACCAGACTGCTGTGCGTGCATGTTGCAGGACTTGCTGACGTCTGCCCGATCCAGTTGGTCGCTTGTGCGTATTTGTCCCCCACCGCTGCTTGACTGTTGAGCTGACGTTCCAGATGTTCGCGGGTCGACACATGGATGTTGCGTGCCTTCCCTTGCATGTCTTGCAGCGTACGTTGGCGCGGCATATCTTCGCCGTATGGTAAGGTCTCGTACATCTGAAACACCTTCGCTCCCGCTGCAAGGCTTCTTTCTTCTGTTCCATCGTTAAGCTTCTTCTGCAATCTTCCGTGTAATGTCCAGTCAGCTCACAGAAAATGCATTTTTTCATAGAGGTGCTTTGAAGCGTATATGTTCTTGTCCCTCTCGTATTACGTGGTGGTTTGTCCTCGGCCTGTTTCTCCTCATGAGTTTCTTCTCTGCTGCGTATATAGATGTTTAAGAACTCCATCATTCCTTTCAAACAACGCGTGCTCTCTCTTGATGTTGAGTCCGACGCTGTTGTTGCTGGACTGTTGTCTGCACCTTTCTGTATTTCTTTCATCTTCATCTCAATCCTCATGTCCACTGGTAGCGCAGATTTCACGACAGGCGTTATCACTGTGGCGTAACTGTCCATCTCCACGCCTAACGACTGCAACGCTGGTGTGTTTACTTGCAACTTTTGGAATAGTTTCTTCAATCCGTCCACATCTCTGGAACTCTTCACTGCTTCTACGTTTGCTAGCTCTTTGATGTATGTCTCCCTTAAACTGTCTTTTCGCCCGAACGTTTCTTTCAGAAGGTCGACTGCATGATCGTAATTCTCATCAGAGAACTGTAAACCTTCTATTAGAGAAGCAGCCTCCCCGCTGAGTGACGCCAGAAGGTAATTAAATTTCTGACCCTTCGGCATGTTCGATCTGTTGTGCACCGATGTCTCGAACTGATGCCAAACCTAGGCCACGCTGTTCTTTTCCCATCAAACTTGATCATTTCAAGACGTGGCAACTTAACAAGCTCTTGCATGTCCGAGGTGTGGTTAGTACCTTGCATTGTTGTCGCCTGGTCTGCCACTATTCTTGTTAGTTGCGTCGCTAGCTCCAACTCTCGTAATCGCTCCTCTATTTTTGTCGTTGCTGCGATGATCTTCATCTCATAATGCAAAACTCTTTCAAATTCTGCCTCCGCGTCTTCCTCTTCGATGAGCGATTCAATCTGTTCGTTAACTTGGTTTAACGCCTGTGACACGCTCTTCATCTGGTTTAGAAGCGTCATTAATTGCGCTCGATCGGCTTCTTCTTCTATCTTCTTATCAATTTCGCTCGTAAGCGTTGTTACATTTGCTCGAAGCGTCTTCCGCTTCTTCGATAAGACTTCTCTATTCATGCTTGAAATCGTGTGAAAAGGCCCTTGCCTGTGTAGCTGAGTTGCCAATGGTCATCTGTCGTGGTCCTTCCCGCGACGGTTCGATGTTGAGCCAGACGCCGCTGCTCCGTTCTTCAACCCGTTGTTGCGAAGGGGGTTGAAGTCTTCGCGTCTGTCTTCAGGTATCCTGGTCACGGCACCATGTCTCAGAAGGACCAGAGAGACCGCAGAACCGACACGTCTTCGGTTTATTGTTGTCAGAACGAGTATAAAAAAAATAATAAGAATGTAGAGCGTGCCCCTGGCCACCTCTTCTTCCTCGTCAACAGCTCCATCTTCAATCTGTTTTCTACAATCATGAATTACCAACTCGCCCCACAATCAAACATTCTAAGTTATATCCCATCAGGGTTCGCTTTGGGAAGATGGTGTTAATTTTTTTTTGCAACGCGCTGAAGAACCTCTACAGCTTGCCGCCTTGTGCATCAAGAACCAGCAGAGGGTCGACAGCCGTCACTATAATCTTCGACGAAGCCACATGGAATAACAACTCGGTGACCATGTATGCTTCTGGGCGCCGGTACGTCGACGGGGACTTAGCGAGTTGCTTCGACGATACTTCGGGCCATACAAAGTGCTCCGATGTCTCGGCGCCCTAGCCAACAAGGTTATCCCAGACGGCATTACGAGCTCTCAATAGCACCGCGCAAGACCTTTAGGCGTCCATGTCGCGCGCCTCAAGCCGTTTTTTGCGCGTTAGCGAACCTGAGGACTGCACTTTTTGCTTTATTATTCCACTTTATTTCTGTGTTCACTTCCATCTTCTGTTTAAGCATCGCGACGATGCCTTTTCAGATGGGGGCAATGCCACACGCGATCCTTTGTTTTCATGTTTATGTAACCGTCCCCTTACACTTCTTACTACTGCTTCGCGCAAACCGAGCCAGAATGTCTGGGAGGGTTCCAGATTTTTTTAGGATCATCCGTTAAGCTTGATCGCGGAAACACGAATGGCTGAGTCTATTCTAGAACTAGCGCGGCCTCCAGTGATAAGGCTGGAATGGTCGATGCCGCATGTATAAATGGTGACGCGCTTACCGCATATCAGTTTTATCGACGGCCCACGCTTTGTTGGACGCTATCAGCCTACAGCGCGTATTGCTTTAGTGTGACTTTTCGTTTTCCGGGCACAGGTTCGCTCAAATAAATAGTTTAGCCTGGCACGCCGACTGGAGCCTTCGTCAACGTCACGACCACATGACAAGCCCCGCCACGGTGGTCTAGTGGTTATAGCGCTCGACTGCTGAGCCGAAGGTCGCGGTATCGAATCCCGGCCGCGTCGGCTGCATTTTCGATGGAGGCGAAAATGTTTGAGGCCCGTGTACTTAGATTTAGGTGCACGTTAAAGAACCCCAGGTGGTCGAAATTTCCGGAGCCCTCCACTACGGCGTCTCTCATAATCATATCGTGGTTTTGTGACGTTAAACCCCAGATAATATTATTAATATTACGACCACATGACAATATATAAGATATTCTTGGTTCGGTCTTATATTATGTATGCAAGGCACAGGCGTGAGCAGATAATGTTTTCGCTGATATTGCCACGCCCACTTCTTGTCTTGTTTTGATGTATTCGGGTTTGACCGGCAGGGACGGTTATCAACGCTCGACGCTGTCCGCGAAGCAGTGATCGAGAAGCTTCGCGTCTGTAGTAGATCGTTTTGTTAAGATTGCGCCCTGCGCGCGAATGTTCCAGCTTTGTCTAGAGATAACGCCGCCACCAGCGATATTGCTGGAAAGTTCGATAGCGCCTGTATAAAGGCCGACGCGCTTGACCGCATGTCAGTTGATCGACGGGCGACGCCCTGTTCGCCGCTATCATTGTACAGCGTGTATTGCTGTAGGGCTAGTTCTCATTTTCCGGCCACAAGTTCGGCCAAATAAACAGTTTCATCCTGCAAACGCCGACTGCTGTCTTCGTCGACGTCACGACCACGTGGCATCTGGTGGAGGTGCTGCTTCTTCCATGTTCCGGACGCCCCCGCGAAGCGCTGACCCAAGCCCAAGCCGCGACGAGGACGACAGCAAAGAAAACCCGGATCGTCGAACAAGCCGCAGGCACAAGGGACAGCAGCCAGAGCACGGGCTCCTTCCCGAAGAAACCAGGCAGCCCAAGGTCCCAACACCCACCGCAGCGACGATGACCGACCCCGTGCAGCCTGCGCCGATCCTACTCCGGCAGCCCAAGGAGCCGCCAACCTTCCGCGGGTCGTCATTCGAAGACCCGGACACCTGGCTCGAGACTTTCGAAAGGGTCTCAACATTCAACAACTGGGACTCCGAGGATAAGCTGCGTCACGTTCACTTTTACCTTCAAGACGCAGCAGGGACCTGGTTCGAGAATCGGGAGTCCACTCTTCGAACTTGGGACGCCTTTCGCAGCGCTTTCCTGCAGACGTTTGCAAGCGTCGTCAGAAAAGAAAGGGCCGCAGCCTTGCTAGAGACGCGGGTCCAACTCCCAAATGAGAGTGTTGCCATCTTTGGAGAGGAAATGACCAGACTGTTTCGCCACGCTGACCCAGCCATGCCTGAGGACAAGAAAGTCAGGTTGCTCATGCGAGGGGTAAAGCAAGAGCTCTTCGTTGGGCTGATGCGGAACCCACCCTCGACAGTCCAAGAATTCATGTCAGAGGCGACTACGATTGAGAAGACCCTGGAAATGCGCAACCGCCAGTATAATCGCCGATCGATTCAAAACAGCCCTGCTGTTCACGCCGTCTTCTCCGACGACCTGCGTGAAAAGATCCGAGCGATCGTGCGTGAAGAACTGCGCAAGCTTTTACCCTTACCACAGCCTGAAGTTGCCTCGATCGCTGACATCGTCCGAGAGGAAATACAACAGTCTCTGGGCAGGGGCGTAGCCAGAAATTTTTTTCGGGGGGGGATTCAACCATACTTTATGTATGTTCGTGCGTGCGTTTGTATGTGTGCGTGTATATATACGCAAGCAAAACTGAAAAATTTCGGGGGGGTTTGAACCCCCCCAACCCCCCCCCCTTGGCTACGCCCCTGTCTCTGGGCATCCCCGAGTCAGCGCAGCCACAGCTGCAAGCAGTGAGCTATGTCGCTGCAGCCCGACGTAACGCCGCCCCTCCTCGCCCACGTCAAGACGCCGCGCCACCCCAGCAGTTCCGCCACCAGGCACCACCGCTACCGCCACCGACGTCATACCGCCCGCCAGCCGGCCAGCTATACACGCCGAGGAAGACCGACGTTTGGCGCGCCCCCGACCACCGCCCACTCTGCTACCATTCCGGGGCAGCTGGCCACACTTACCGCCGCTGCGAGTACCGACAGATGGGACTGCGTGGGTTCGCCATCGACGCGCCGCGTCCACAGCTAGGCGAAGGACCACGCGACATCGCCGACTACCTCGCGGGAACGCAATGGACGCCGCGACAACCTTCCCGTTCACCGTCACCAGGCCGCTACGTCTCCCCCCAACGCCGACCATACACTGGCCCAACGCGAGGCCGGTCACCCAGCCCGTATCCGAAAAACTAAGGGCAGCAACCGATGGAGGTGCGGTTGCTGTACGACGAAATACCGAAGATCCTCCACCGCCGACGACAACGCCGCAACGAAATCTAAAGAACACGCCGCAAGCCGAACGAAGCCCTGACGTCGAAACTTCACGGCCCGAGGAAGACCTGACGACACAACGTCGAAGCAGCGGGACAAACCTACGTAGTCGTGATCCGACGCCGCGACCAAATCGAAACGGTAGGCGACGAACGAGTGACCTCGACGTTCTCATCGACGGCCACAACGTCACCGCTCTGGTCGATACTGGAGCCGACTATTCTGTCATCAGTGGACCGTTCGCGACGAAGCCGAAGAACGTCAAGACCGCCTGGGAAGGCCCCGAAATCCGGACAGCGGGAGGTCACTTAGTAACGCCGGCAGGAATCTGCACAGCGAGGGTCTCCATCAACAACCGGATTTATCCAGCAAGCTTCGTAGTCCTTCAGCATTGCTCCCGAGATGTCATCTTTGGTATTGACTTCTTAGGCCTTCATGGTGCAGTCATCGACCTCAGATTGAAGTCGATAACACTATCTACAGAAAAAGCAATACCGCGGTACAAACCGCCAGGGAAGCATGCCTTGAATGTGCTGAAAGACCAGGTCACCATTCCCCCTCGCTCCAGCATCATCATTTCCGTCGGCTCTCGGAAAGTAGCAGACCTGGAAGGCGTCGTTGAAGGCGACCAACACCACTTGATTAACCGCGAGATTTGCGTCGCAAGAGTTATAGCAGAGTTGCGGGGAGGCAAAGCAACAGTGATGCTCACAAATTTTAGCAACGAGTATAAGCACGTAAACATAGGCACGACAGCCGCCTACATCGAAGAAATTGTGGCAGCCACCAATGCTTTCGCCATCGCCGATTCTTCCGAGCCCACACCGACGAACCAAGCTCCTCAAACAGCTTTCGACGTCAATCCTAGCCTTCCGAAGCATAAACAAGAACAGCTCAAAACCCTGCTCTTGAAATACAGGGACTGCTTTTCGTCATCGTCAAGAATCCGCCAGACCCCAGTCGCAAAACATCGCATCATAACAGAGGAAAATGCCAGGCCACTCCGGCAGAGCCCGTACAGAGTTTCGACGCGAGAACGCGAATCCATAAAGAAACAAGTCGACGAAATGCTACGCGACGACATCATCCAGCCGTCGAAGAGTCCATGGGCGTCACCCGTGGCGTTAGTGAAGAAGAAAGACGGAACCCTACGCTTCTGCGTCGATTATCGCCGCCTGAACAAAATCACGAAGAAGGACCTCTACCCTCTCACACGGATAGACGACACCCTGGATCGACTCTACAACGCGAGGTACTTTTCGTCGATGGACCTCAAGACCGGCTATTGGCAAATCGAAGTCGACGAGAGAGACCGAGAGAAGACTGCCTTTAAAACACCAGACGGCCTCTTCGAGTTCAAGGTTATGCCCTTTGGTCTTTGCTCGGCACCTGCGACGTTCCAGCGCGTTATGGACACCGTGCTGGCTGGACTGAAGTGGCAGACTTGCCTTGTGTACTTGGACGACGTCATTGTGTTTGCCTCAAGCTTCGACGAACACCTCCGGCGCCTTGACGCTGTACTACACGCAATCAAGACCTCTGGCCTCACCTTGAAGCCTGAAAAGTGCCGCATTGCATACGAGGAGCTACTGTTTTTGGGTCACGTGATCAGCAAGGGTGGTGTTCGCCCAGACCCGCGGAAAACAGCTGCCATCGCTGCCTTCCCGCCCCCCACCGACACGAAAGCCGTACGCCGTTTTCTCGGTTTGTGCGCCTACTACAGGCGCTTCGTCAAGAAATTTTGACGAATCGCCGAACCGCTAACTCACCTCACGAAGACAGACGTGCCATTCAAGTGGGAAACGGCACAAATCGGAGTATTTGAAGAACTGAAACGACGCCTTCAGATGCCTCCGATACTAGCACATTTCGACGAATATGCCGATACGGAAATCCACACCGACGCAAGCAGCGTAGGACTCAGCGCCGTCCTTGTGCAAAAGACTGACGGGCAGGAAAGGGTCATCAGTTATGCTAGCCGGTCGCTATCAAAGGCGGAAACGAACTATTCCACAACAGAAAAGGAGTGCCTAGCGATCATCTGGGCTGCATCCAAGTTTCGCCCCTACCTCTACGGCAGGCCCTTCAAAGTTGTGAGCGACCACCACGCATTGTGTTGGCTAGCTAACTTGACGGACCCTTCAGGTCGCCTCGCACGGTGGAGCCTACGACTTCAAGAATTCGACATTACCGTCGTTTACAAGTCCGGAAGAAAACACTCCGACGCTGACTGCCTGTCTCGCGCCCCCGTCGACCCACCGCCGCAGGACGACAAGGAGGACGACTCCTTCTTGGGAATCATAAGTGCCGACGACTTCGCCGAACGACAGCGAACGGATCCAGAACTCAGGGGCCTTGTGGACTACCTCGAGGGCAGGACCACCGTTGTTCCGAAGGTATTCACGCGGGGACTGACGTCGTTTTTCTTGCGCAACGGTGTTCTCCTAAAGAAGAACTTCTCACCGCTTCGAGCCGATTGCCTTCTCGTGGTACCCTCGACATTGCGGCCAGAGGTCCTCCAGGCTCTGCACGACGACCCGACTCTGGACACCTGGGTGTTTCTCGCACGCTAGCAAGAATACAGGAAAAGTACTACTGGCCGCGCCTTTCCACCGACGTCACTCGTTACGTAAAGACCTGCCGGGACTGTCAGCGACGCAAGACACCGCCCACTAGGCCAGCCGGACTTCTGCAGCCTATCGAGCCACCTCGACGTCCGTTCCAGCAAATCGGGATGGACTTACTGGGGCCGTTCCCGACGTCCAATACCGGAAACAAATGGATCGTCGTAGCTACCGACTACCTCACCCGCTACGCCGAGACAAGGGTGCTGCCCAGAGGCAGTGCCGCCGAGGTAGCGAAGTTCTTCGTTGAGAACATCGTCCTGCGTCATGGCGCCCCAAAAGTCCTCATCACCGACAGAGGTACGGCGTTTACTGCTGACCTAACTCAGGCGATACTGAGATACAGCCAAACAAGCCACCGCCGGACCACAGCGTACCACCCACAGACAAATGGCCTCAGCGAGCGGCTAAACAAGACCATCGCCGACATGTTGGCCATGTATGTCGACGTCGAACACAAGACGTGGGATGCCATACTTCCGTATGTGACCTTCGCATACGAAACGACGCAGATGACGCCGTACAAGTTGGTCTACGGAAGGAGCCCGGCGACGACGCTGGAGGCCATGCTACCCAACGTCACCGACGAAGAAAACCTCGATGCCGCCGCTTAATTACAACGTGCCGAAGAAGCTCGACAGCTCGCCCGCCTGCGCATCAAGACCCAGCAGCACACCGACAGCTGTCGCTACAATCTTCGACGACGCTTCGCGGAATACCAGCCCGGCGACCGTGTTTGGGTTGGACGCCGATACGCCGGCGTGGGCTTAGCGAAAAACTCCTTCGGCGATACTTCGGTCCATACAAGGTTCTTCGACGCCTCGGCGCTCTTGACTACGTGGTGATCCCGGACTGCATTACGAACTCCCAGCGACGCCGCGCACGACCTGAAGTCGTTCATGTCGTGCGCCTTAAGCCGTTTTTTGCGCGTTAGCAAACCTGTGGACTCTATTTGTTTCCTTTGTTATTGTAATTTATTTGTGTATGCACTTGTTTTTTTTTTTCTCTTCTATGTTCTTTCACAAGCATCGGGACGATGCTTTTTCAGAGGGGGGCAATGCCACGCCCACTTCTTGTATTGTTTTGATATATTCGGGTTTGACCGGCAGGGACGGTTATCAACGCTCGACGCTGTCCGCGAAGCTGTGATCGAGAAGCTTCGCGTCTGTAGTAGATCGTTTTGTTAAGATTGCGCCCCGCGCGCGAATGTTCCAGCTTTGTCTAGAGATAACGCCGCCACCTGCGATATTGCTGGAAAGTTCGATAGCGCCTGTATAAAAGCTGACGTGCTTGACCGCTTGTCAGTTGATCAACGAACGACGCCCTGTTCGCCGCTATCATTGTACAGCGTGTATTGCTGTAGTGCTGGTTCTCATTTTCCGGCCACAAGTTCGGCCAAATAAACAGTTTCATCCTGCAAATTCCGACTGCTGTCTTCGTCGACGTCACGACCACGTGACAATATTATGGTTCCAACTATAAGCTATTCTTGGTTGGAACCCCATATTACGCATGGATAATTTAGTTTTTGACCTGATTTGTAACGAATATAAAGTTTCTTTGATTTCGCAATCTCGCTTCTTTCAAATTGCTGCGGATAAAGTGCAGCATCCTACTAGCTTTAGGTATGACTGTGTTTGTTCCAAGTAATTGATTCCGGAAAATAGACGCCTAGATGCTTATAATCACAATGTGTGTATAAAGATGCCTTAGAGGTCATATTGATGCTGTAATTTGCACATTTTCTTCGAAAAGCTCGCGCAGCTGCGCTTTTCAATATTTAAATTCATTTTCAATTTTTTGCAACAGTCTGCCATGCCATCGAGGTCGGTTTGCAAACCATGCATATCATTTTCAGTAGTAATTTCTCTTTATATAAGTCCTCATAAAATATAATGATAGTTGATGTAACGCTTTTAACTATGTTGTTTTTGTAGATCAAGCGCAATAATGGCACCAAAACGCTCTCTTGGC
Organism: Rhipicephalus sanguineus; assembly: GCF_013339695.2. Classification (NCBI taxonomy): domain Eukaryota; kingdom Metazoa; phylum Arthropoda; class Arachnida; order Ixodida; family Ixodidae; genus Rhipicephalus; species Rhipicephalus sanguineus. The sequence continues at coordinate 6,200,392 of NC_051182.1, read as the reverse complement.
GTACATCCGAAGACACTGCTATTGGCGAAGATTTGACCTTACTTATAACGACGGAGCTCATGATTACTGAACTGGATACGGAAAGTAGAAGAGTAGGTCTGGAAATTAATCTGCATAAATCTAAAGTAATGTGGAACAATCATGGCCGAGAACAGCGCTTTGCGATAGGTGGCCAGACACTGGAAGTTGTAAAGGAGTACGTCTACTTAGGACAGGTAGTAACCGCGGAGCCGAACCATGAGAGTGAAATAACTAGAAGAATAAGGATGGGATGGGGCTCATTCGGCAAGCATTATCAAATCATGAACGGCAGTCTACCACTATCCCTCAAGAGGAAGGTATATAACAGCTGTAGGGATGGTCGATTAAAATTTTTAATCGATTAATCGTTAATCGTTAATCGATTTAGCCTTTAATCGATTAATTTCTTTCGGTGGAATCTTTTATTCGATTAATCGATTAATCGACATTTTTAATGGGTGCTTTAAAACCGATATCTCTTTGTTTGAGAGGCATCGTTCGTGTTTAATATGGGCCCAAATCTTTTCATTAGACGCGCTGACTATCCGAAATTCCCACTTTCGAAAGTGTCGACGACGGGCCCCTTGTGTGCAGTGTGCGAAAATTCCCGCTTTCGCACACTGAACACAAGGGGCCCGTCGTCGTTGGTTGATGTCGCGGATTCAAGCATCTGTGGCTATCATCCCTGGACTATTCGGCAGCAGGTCACATTTTCTCGAAGCCTGCCGACTCGAGCTCATCGAAACCGGAGGCGCGTTCGAGGACCACACTGGTTGGAAAGTTGCAGTTGAAACATGCAGTGTGGTGGAGGGGGAGGAAATCCCAAGAAAGGTAAAAGAGAGACGAGGAGAAATTAAATAAGACGCTCGCTCTAGTAAGCAAGTCATCTTTTCTCGGTTTGTCGGTTAGATATTGTGGAAGCCCTACATAATACTATAATTGCGAACTGACGCGACCTTTTTCTTGAGGTCACCTACGCAGAGATTACACAGGAATATACTGGCCTCAAACAGACCATCCGTACAGGCAACTGCGGGAAATAGAAGGAAAGAAGATGACATTTAGGGGCTCGTTTCCTTTTGTTAGACACAATATTAATTAGAACTAAAAGACAATATTGCCAAGAAAAAGTATAGGGGGTGTTATTTGTAATAATTGGGATATAAATCTGAAGAAAGTGAAGCGGACGGAAAGATAACTTGTCGCCGGAAGGGACCGAACCTGCGACCTTCGAATTACTTTTAGGGGCTCGTTTTTCTTTGTTAGACACAATACTAATTAGAACTAATAGACAATAATGCGAAGGAAAGTATAGGGGAGGTTAAGGGTGTATGACAAAGAAAAACAAGCCCTTAAAAGTCATTTTCTTTCCCTTATTCATAGCGAGGGTCTCGTTCTGGCAGACTTGGTGCCTTCAGGTAGTACGCGAGGGATTATTGGTCAGCTGCCAGCTCGTAAAAAAAGGTCACTTGCTACGTGACGCCAAAAGGCAGAAAAAGAGTGTTCCACACTCGCCGCCATGGCTGTGATCGGCGCTGACTAACACTCCTAGGTTTAAATGCACCTGTGTACGCTATGAAGTGGACGGGGTATGACCGCCGCCGTAGCTCAGTGGTAGAGCATCGCACGCGTTATTCGAAGGTCGCAAGTTCAGTCCCTGCCGGCGGCAAGTTTTCTTTTCGTCCACTTTATTTTCTTCACATTGATATCCCAATTATTACAAATAACATCCTCTATACTTTCCTTGGCATTATTGTCTGTTAGTTCTAATTAATATTGCCGGAAATAGAGTGACATGAGTTTCTGCCTCCCGGCTAGAAAAAACAGCAGCTGCGCCATTATGCTCCGCAGGTTTCACCTGATCTTTGCCGTAACACAGCGCCACTCACACCTTTTCATTTGTGCGTACATCCTGAACTGTGAGCGCTATCTAGTGTACCAGACATTACAACATAAATTGCGCGACTGTCCTTTCTTGTAACTGCAGAAGACGGGGGCCTCTAGCTGAAAGCTGTATTTCTCCCTAAATATGCGACCATACAGTATTACTAAGTGCTACAAGGTCACTTCTTCAATAGTAATGCACTGGGTGCTAGACGTTCGGTAAACCGACGCGTAAAGTTGCGGATTACATAAAGGGTCTATAAGGGCCTTTTCACAATTCGCGAGTGCGCATTCCTGCACTACATTTTCTCTCAACTAATGGCAGCAACTTTCGTGCTTCAAGAGAAGACGAGGTCGTAGTTGCACGTGCTGGCGTTTGTCTATTATGCGTGTTCGTGTCAAGAGAGCCGAGTTTACACTTTCAGCGTCCCAGCGCAAGCAAACCACGCTTGAACATCTGTTTGAAGAAGTGACTAGCTGCCATTAATTGGGCTAACTGCATCGTAGGAAAGTTAGCTCAACAATTATGAAAATGGTATATATACCCTATAAGACGTACAGTTGGGCTAGTTGGTATACAGCCAATAAAAGATGGTTACTAGCGTCGTTGTCCTCTTTACGCTAGCAAACGTATCTTATTATATACAGATTACCTAATTATCTCCCCATCATCGTACTTCATCACTCTTTTTGCCCCGTTGCGTTTTCCCCGGTGCAGAGTAGCAGGAAGGGGCGTACTAGCTCAGGCCACCCTCTCTGCCTTATAATACATTTTCTCTCTCTGTTTCATTGGTAAACAATATTTTATTTGCTAAAGAGTAAAACAGAACGGCACTAAGAACCAGTGAGTAAATAAGCAGCGCATATTACAATGCCGCACTTACACAAGAAACGAGTAAAATCTGAGGGTTGAATAAAATACAAAGAAAGGTGCGATTGACACTACAGGTGACGAAAACTACTCGTTTACCAAATGTAAGCAGACATGCGTTTATGCGGCAACTAGATGAAACAGCGCGGCAAAAAAACAAACACGAACAAAATAAGTTACAAGACGATGCGCTTGCACGTATGAAATTTACAGAAAAGAATATACTTCTCTTTTGAAAGTTGGCGAATCCACATGCTGCTAACTTTCTCAACAGTCCCCTTTTGTTTTGTTTCATGGGGTTGCTGCTCCGGACCACATGCTTTTTTCTACTGAGCGAAGAAATGTCAGTTGCCCGAGATGCTCGGGCGACAACCGACACCTCCTTTGGGTCGCCACACATCCAGCATGCGAAAAAAGGCGCTCGGACGCTACTGACGTTGCAGGGATTGGTAAATACTCCATTGCAATGTCAAACACATGATAGGCCAGTTCGCATGCTGTGCCAAGTCTCAAGTGGGTTCGGATTGGTGGGGCGATCGACTACAGGGTTACTATAGTATGTCTTGAACTGAGAAGGCATTTAGTTCATCGGATCGTACTCCAGTGCAACGCAATTGCGTAGAAGTGCGCGATCGACGGCATCCCAAATAGAACCAGAAAAAGTAGTAGTATTCGGCTTTGCAACTTCCTGCGTCTAAGGATAGCGTTCAAGGTCTACGTCTCAGGATAGCGCGCCTCGCAGTCATGCGCTCCGGCCAAGGGGCGAGGTTGGGGGCTGGAGTGGGCGATGCCGTTTTCGATTAATCGAATAGTTTTAATCGATTAATCCGATTATTCGAAGGCACAAATCGATTATGATTAATTGATTAATTGTGGACCTTTAACCGATTAATCGATTAATCGTTCATCGATTTTACCATCCCTAAACAGCTGCGTCTTACCGGTACTTACCTGCGGAGCAGAAACTTGGAGACTTACAAAGAGGGTTCAACTTAAATTGAGGACGACGCAGGGAGCGATGGAACGGAAAATGATAGGTGTGACCTTAATATACAGGAAGAGAGCAGAGTGGGTGAGGGAACAAACGGGGGTTAAGGATATCATAGTTGAAATGAAGAAGAAGAAATGGATATGGTCCGGGCACGTAGCACATCGGCAGCATAACCGGTGGTCATTAAGGGTAACTGACTGGATTCCAAGAGATGGCAAACGCCTGGGGGGGGAGACAGAAAATTAGGTGGCTAGATGAGATTAAGAACTTTTTAGTGTTAAGCTGTTTATTGGACAGCACTCGGCGACAATGAGCTATGGCGACAGTCAAAGCAAAGGCACGGGCTCCGAGCGCGAGCGGCGTTTAGAAGAGGACGACCCACTAGGAGCCACTGGAGAGCGCAACCGTTAAACAGTACCAATTGCTTCGCCACAATTACCCCGGGTACGAAAAGGGAGCCGTCCGGCGACTTAACAGCTCGTCACTATGAGTGGGTCATAGTAGGCCTTGAGGCGCTCCACGTTGACTATGTCGCGCCCTCGACGGCGCATGTCCGAAGCTGGTTCGATGGGTTCGATCAGGTAGTTGACCGGGGATGATCGCTCGACGACCCGGTAGGGGCCTTCGTATTTCGGCAGTAGTAGACCAGTTGCACTGGTAGGGACCGAGAGCCACACGAGCTCTCCGGGGAGGAACGTGGACTCAGAAGTGGTGGTGCCACCGCGAAGGCTCTTCTGCCGCTCTTGTTCGTGCGTTGTAAAGGACTTTGCAAGCTCGCGACACTCTTCAGCAAGCCTGGCTGTGTCAGAAATAGGCGCACAATCAGATGGATCCGGCTTGTAGGGTAGTATCGTGTCAATGGTGTGCGACGGGTGCCTTCCGTACAACAGGAAAAAGGGTGAAAAACCAGTAGTGCTTTGAGGGGCGGTATTATAGGCGTAGGTGACGAAGGGCAGAATGGCATCCCAATTTGTGTGATCGGCGGCGACGTACATTGAGAGCATGTCGCCGAGCGTGCGGTTTAAGCGTTCGGTTAGGCCAATCGTCTGCGGGTGGTAAGCAGTAGTTTTGCGGTGAACAGCGTGGCACTCTTTGAGAATCGCTTGGACGACCTCCGACAAGAAGACATGGCCTCGATCGCTGAGAAGCTCCTGGGTGGACCGTGACGCAGCATGAATCGGTGTAGCAGGAAGGAGGCAACATCGCGCGCTGTAGCCGCTGGGAGGGCAGCGGTTTCGGCGTATCGCGTTAGATGGTCGACGGCGACGATGGCCCAACGGTTACCAGCCGACGTCAGAGGAAGTGGTCCATATAAATCGATGTCCACGTGCCCAAACGGACGGTTAGGGCAAGGTAATGGTTGCAGACCGACTGGTGACACGTGCGTTGAAGGTTTTCGGCGTTGGCAATCGAGGCAGGAGCGGACGAATTTCTGCACGTAGCGGTACATCCCTCGCCAGAAGTATCATCGAATGCGCTGGTAAGCTTTGGATACCCCAGAGTGCGCGCATTGCGGACCAGAGTGGAAGGACTCGCATATTTCAGCACGCAGACTTCGGAGTATCACAAGTAGCCACTGGCGGCCGTCGGCGTTGTAATTGCGTCGGTGCAGCAGGTCGTCACGTATGGCGAAATGGTGGGCTTGACGACGCAACGCGCGAGTGGTTGGTGTTGCCGACGGATCAGTGAGCAACTCGATCAGCGAGGCGATCCACTTATCCTTGCGCTGCTCGGTAGCGATGGTGTGAACATCGATAGAAGAAACAGCAATACTGTGAGATACTGAGCAGGAGACATTGTCGTCAGGCAAGGGGGAGCGCGAGAGGGCGTCGGCGTCAGCATGCTGGCGTCCGTTGCGGTACAGCACGCGGATGTCGTAGTCTTACAGGCGAAGTGCCCAGCGGGCGAGACGGCCCGAGGGATCCTTCAATGACGACAGCCAGCATAGTGCATGATGATCGGTGACCACATCAAATTGGCGACCATACAAATAAGGTCGGAATTTTGTAAGAGCCCAGATGATCGCCAGGCACTCTTTTTCTGTGACGGTGTAATTGGTCTAGGCTCTAGTAAGCGTACGACTTGCGTATGCTACGACATATTCGGGGAACCCTGGTTTGCGCTGCGCAAGAACAGCGCCGAGGCCTACACCCTCGCGTCCGTGTGTACCTCCGTTGGGGCCGTAGGGTCGTTGTGACGTAGTATCGGAGGAGGCGTCAACAAACGACGGAGCTTGGCGAACGCGTCGTCGCATTCGGACGACCACGAATGTAGGAGCCCGTTACTCCCAAGGAGCTTCGTCAGCGGCGATATGATGGTGGCAAAGTTGCGTATGAAACGTCGAAAATATGAGCACAGTCCGACGAAACTGCGCAGTTCTTTGACGGACGTGGGTTTGGGAAATTGGGAAAGCTTGGCCGGATCGGGAAGGATTCCGTCCTTAGACACGATGTAGCCTTGGATTGTCAGCTGCCGTGCTGCAAATTGGCACTTCTTCAGGTTCAGTTGGAGGCAGGCGTTGCTCAAACGCGTCAGAACATGCCGCAGACGTTGAAGATGCGTGGAGAAGTCCGGAGCGAAAACGACGACGTCGTTCAGGTAACACAAGCACGTGTGCCATTTCAAGTTGCGCAGAACGGTGTCCATCATGCGCTCGAAGGTCGCGGGCGCATTGCACAGACCAAACGGCATGACGTTCAACTCGTACAAGCCGTCGGGCGTGACAAAGGCAGTCTTCGGTCGAGCATCATCAGCCATGGGTACTTGCCAGTACCCCGAGCGCAAATCGAGAGATGAAAAGTATTCTGCTCCTTGGAGGCTGTCAATCGCGTCGTCGATGCGTAGCAGCGGATAAACATCCTTCCGAGTGATCTTGTTGAGCCTTCGGTAGTCCACACAGAACCGCACAGAACCGTCCTTCTTGGCAACGAGAACAACAGGAGACGCCCATGGGCTGTTCGAGGGTCGAATAACGCCGCGTCGAAGCATATCGTCGACTTGCTCATTAATTACCCGTCGATCTGTGGGAGACACGCGATATGGACGTTTCCGTAGTGGTGGTTGGTCGCCGGTGTCGATGCGATGCGTAACAGCGGACGTGCGGCCTAGAGAAGTTTGCCCGACATCGAAAGAAGAACGAAATTCTTCCAACAAGCACAGAAACTGGGAACGCTGGACCGACGTAAGGTTGTCAGCAATGGCGGGACCAAATACATCCGCGGGTGATGAATCAGACGTGGAAACGGCACTGATGGTACGGGAACTGGTGCAATGCGAGTCATCGGGTGCGTTCAGAACTTGTGCGTCTTCGAGGGGCTCCACTCTGCCGAGACATTCCTCTCGCACCAACGTAACAATGTGCGGGGATGGGTTGGTAACAAAAATAGCGGTGCTACCCTGAGTGACTTGCACGGTCGCGAAAGGTACCAGCAACCCTTTCCTAGTGCAAACGCGGTCAGATGGCGAAAGGAGTGCAATGGTGTCGCAGGGACCGGCGCAGTAAACTGGCACGGCCGTCGACGAGCTTGGGGGAACTTTGGTATCGTCTTTGACGAGGATCTTGGTGCATGCCGATGGACTGTATGCCGGCGTCAAATGTGAGAACGGTGAGAGTTCGAGGGCGGCTGGTGCGCAGTGAATTATGGCGTCGTGGCGGGAGAGAAAATCCCATCCCAGGATGACGTCGTGGGAGCAGGCAGCAATTATGAAGAACTCGACATCGTACAGAACGTCCTGGATGACGACGCGAGAAGTGCATACTGCTGTAGGCCTAATACTCTGGGAGCTGGCGGTACGGAGGGACATCCCAGAAAGTGGCGTCGTCACTTTTCGGAGTAAGCGGCTACGTTTGGCGTCCATAACGGATACGGCGGCTCCAGTGTCGATAAGGGCAGATGCGCGAACACCGTCCACAAACACGTCTATGACATTCGATGGACTTCGCTGAGGGCTTTTACAGTTCGATAGCGTCGCAGCCCTTGCCTCGTGGACTGCGACTAGTTTTCCTGCTCTCGTGCGACAGAACGTGGCCGCATTGGTGACAGTGAGCGACGTCGTGGAGACGGAGAGCGGCGAGTGGATGGAGCTGGGCGTGACGTCGGTGACATAGGCGGGTCGTAGAATGCACGGCTGGACTGGCTGGTAGTGGGTGACGCGACTCGAGGCGGCTGCACGCGATGGCAGTAACGTGCCACGTGACCGGCATAACCGCATGCAAAGCAGATGGGCCGATTGTCGGGTGTGCGCCATCGGTTCGCCGGGGCAGGTCCCGCCCATGTCGCAGGATGCGATTGACGGGGCGGCTGCTGAAACGACTGCATGGTGGATTGCAGTCGGGGCCTAGGGATGACGGCAGCATACGTAGCCGGCACGCCCGCTTCGAAGGACGGAGGTCTAGCGGCGGCTTCGGCGTAACTCAACGGTGCAGCCGCAGGAATTACTTGGGGTGTCCTGGCGACAACTTGAGCGTAACTCTGTGGCGCAGGAGCCGGAGGTTGCTGGTGGTACTCGGGCATCACCGCCGCAATTTCCTGCTCAATCGCTCGTTGGAGGGGAGGAAGAAGGGTCATGGACGACTGTTGAACGTGCGGCGGGTGGGCGAAGGCCAGGAGAGAGAACTGGCGTGCGATTTCCTCGCGCACGAATGCCTTCACTTCTGCCAGCAGCGTGGCCTGGTCAGGTATGGCCGCCAAACCAGCAAGCTCGTCGTCGCGTAATGGAGAGCTACGGGTCATCGAACGTTGCCGGCGGAGCTCCTCGTAGCTCTGGCACAGTGTTATGACCTCGGCCACGGTGGAAGGGTTTTTGGCGAGCAACATGGTGAAGGCATCGTCGTCAATGCCCTTCATAATGTTCCGGATCTTGTCAGACTCGGACATGGTGCCCTTGGCTTTCTTACACAAGTCCAGGACGTCTTCGATATAACTGGTGAAAGATTCACCGCCCTTCTGAGCTCGTTCGCGTAAGCGCTGTTCTGCTTGCAGCTTACGAACTGCAGGGCGGCCGAAAACGTTGATGACGGCGGTCTTGAAATCCGACCAAGTCGCAAAATCGGACGCGTGGTTGTTATACCACAAGCTTGCTACTCCCGCGAGGTAGAAGACCAAGTTGCTCAACTTGCCTGCTTCGTCCCATTTGTTGGGTACGCTCACGCGCTCGTAAATTGCGAGCCAGTCCTCCACGTCGGTGCCATCGGCACCAGTGAAGATAGGTGGATCGCGAATGCGTGGGACACCGGGACATGTGGTCGGTGGGGGAGGCGGCGTTTCCTGAGCGGCGTCTTGAGGCATGGTAGACGGCAGAGTACGGGAACGAAGCTCCAGGGGCATCGAATGGGAGCACAGCACTCTCCACCAATTTGTTAAGCCGTTTATTGGACAGCACTCGGCGACAATGAGCTATGGCGACAGTCAAGGCAAAGGCACGGGCTCCGAGCGCGAGCGGCGTTTAGAAGAGGACGACCCACTAGGAGCCGCTGGAGAGCGCAACCGTAAAACAGTACCAATTGCTTCGCCACAGTAGGTATAACGTGGCAGCAGAAAGCACAGGACCGGGTTGATTGGCGGAACATGGGGGAGGCCTTTGCCCTGCAGTGGGCGTAGACAGGCTGATGATGATGATTATAAAAACGACGGATTGGGTTCTGCTAATTAAGTAATTTCATATCTATATTTGAACGGTTTTATTTATGCTTAATACAGCAAGCTTAACGTCTAAAAGCTGAGGGACACATTAGCTTTTTGAAAATCAGTAAAAACCGCGCCAAGCTGACTACTGCTATCAGTGCTTTTGGATACGAGATGCCGAAATTCGATCAGTTGGGTGTTACAGGAATAGCCTTTTCGGTAACAGTGCAAGCAGGGAGTCAAGAAAGTGTTTGAACGAACAAATGGAAATATGGTACTATGTGAAATGCGCTCAAGTCTTTTGAAACATATCGACGTAACGAGATCAAGGCGGTGATGCGGGCTAGTTGGTTTGAATCACTAGTAAACATATTTGTAGCGCAAAAAAACCAGACGTAGACACAAGTAAGGAACACATACACAGGACGGGCGCTAGCTACTAGCGCCCGTCCTGTGTATGTGTTCCTTACTTGTGTCTACGTCTGGTTTTTTTGCGCTACAAATATGTTTACTAGTAACGAGATCGGCCTGCCATTTTCTCTGAGTTCTTTTATCGCCAAATCTAAAAACGGGTTTGACGTTTGCACTCTTACAATCTTGAGGATAAGGCCAGTTTCAAGAGAAAGCTTGTAGGTGATAGTTAAATACGGAGCAACGATGCTTGCCATGACGACTACTGGAGACATTCCGTCCGGCTTTTGTTGCGCAAGAGGTGTAATAATGAATCTACGCCAATTCTTTTAGGTTTTTACCTAATTTAACAAAAATTTATCTCTTGCGGATTTATTTGTTACTTTCAATAGAATATTTCTTTTTTCTAAGCGCTTCTAGTTTACCAAACTGGAGTTAGCAGAAAATACTTTAAGCGCGCGTCGAGATTTTTTTTATGGTTGCGTATTTCTGCGTTAAACGAAGGCTAATGTGCTTTGCTTTAGCCCAAGTGCGTACATAGAACATGACGCACTTTCGACTAATTTGAGTATTTTATCACGGAATGTCGACCACAGAACTAACGGGCAGCATGCGTTTGACATATTGTCCCGTGGTCGTGACGTCGACGAAGGAAGCAGTCGGCGTGTCCAAGATGAAACTTTTTATTTGGCCGAACTTGTGGCCGGGAAACAGAAAGGAAAACTACAGCAATACATACTGTACTCAGACAGCGGCGAACAGAGCGTCGGCCGTCGATAAAAACTCATCACGGCTAGGATGCGTCGTCTTTTATACATCACGCGTCGAACTTTCCAGTCTTATCACTGGCGGTCGCGCAAGCTCTGGAATAATCTGGACTATTCGCGTCCTGGGCGCAATCTTAACACAGTGATCTACTACAATCGCCAAGCTTCTCGAACACTGCGGCGCGGTCAGCGTCGAGCCTTGCTAACCGTCCTTGCGGGTCAAATACGAATACATCAAAATAAAAGAAGAAGCGGGCGTGGCAATATGCTGAAAAGTACACTCTTAGCAAACGACCGCTTAAAACAACGCATATAAGGCGGAAAGTAGGTCAAATTTTCGACGCTTATAAATGGCTCTCTAAGCGGCCTACTTATACGGCTCTTTCATGCGGCCCTTCTTTATACGGCCTCTGGCTAAGCGGCTCTTTCTTATGCGGCCTAAATTTATGCGGCTCTTCCCTATGCGCGTCCATCTCGTTGCCAGAAGGCCGTTTAAAAGTGACCGCTTAAAGTAACGCATACCGTCGATGTGGTTAAGCGGTATTTCAGGTCAAATCTGTCCGGCTTATATACGGCTCAATATGCGGTCGAAATATATGCGGTACTTTTCGCAAATTTTTAGAAAAAAAAAAGAAATTCTTCTACGTTGTAGTTGATCGTGCAGTGTTCCTCTTCTTCTTTCTTTTGTTCTCTTCAGCCTTTCAACTCATGAATATGCATTTACACATCACAAGAACACTGCACAGAGAGTCACAAACCATGTATCAACACACACACACTCCACCACGGGGATTTGAACCCAGGCCAACCGCGTGACAAGCAGACACTGTAACCACTACGCCACCGCACCACACGATCTTGGTGGACTTCCGCGGCTTTATATACGCACTTCACGTTATCTTGGACGATTTTACGATCGGCTACAACGCTATAATTTTGCATATATGAGAGGCATATAATGCGCGTGTATACGTGTGCACGACCTTAAGCGAACCCTCGCGGGCAGTCACAGTCAGTTTGTGTGTGGAATTATGTTTCTCGTCCGACGGCTTGCGCATCCCGCACGGAGACAGAGGTGAACAATGAACGCGTTTCCGAGTGCATTTCCATTTACCGGCATCATACAGCAGCCGAACGTGCCCTGATGTGCAACCAGCCGCCAAAGAAAAGTTTTCTGCGATGTTTGACGCAGTACAGGCGGTGGAAGTCAGCTGATCTCATCTCTACTTGGCGAAGTACAGTCTCCCACGTCCTTCGCGAGCATCGCGTTGATGTCGGTGCGTTTATACGGACAGTATTATGTAGAGGTTCATCTCAGAGAATCGGATTAAAACACATAATCGCTTATTCGCGCAACTGATGGGTTTGCTGTAGTGCAGCGCGTACGAGGCGACGGACCAGCTTTCAGAACGGGCGCGCTCATTTCTCTCTCGAGTATAGCATAGACGATGAAGAAACGTTGTTGTTGAGTCGAAAGAACAACGAGCCTTCGCAGAAAAAGAATGCAGTCTCCCGAGCTCGAGGCTGACGCCGCGGACGAGCGATGCCGTGGAATTGTCATGCTGGGGAGGACGGCGGGTCTGAGGTTGTTCGTTCTCGTGGTTCGTTCGTTGTTGACAGTTGGAAGTGATGCTCCCCTTGGCTTCCACAAACGATGAAACGTATAGTGCATGACTGGCGCGGAAAGAGCACGCATGAAATCGCTTGCATCACCCGTTAGAACATATGTTTCCTGCCAAGCGTCGCATCAAAAGAAGCTAGCAATGCTTGAAATCGAATGAAGTCACAATATGATCCAGCTTTCAAGGATAAAACCATGCTATTTCTTCAAAAGTCAGAAGTGGCCTGAAGGATTCAGAAGGATCATGTGAACAATTATACTGAATGATGCAAAGATTAACTTGAAACATTCTAATATTTAATAGGTGCTGTTAAATCTAAATAACAACCCCAAATTAAATATGCACTTGTTTTGCACCTTGAAGCTTCATGAACGTTAAGCTCTATAACATGCCTCAGTTGACCACATATCAGCGCCGAACAGCGATCTGGTGGAGGCCCTGTGTTGGGAAACATATCAGGTTGAAGGTTGTTTTCGTATTCCACCCATTGTCGACGAGTGAAAGTGATTCTTTCCTTGGCTACGAGATGTGATCGGAGCGACAAGGGCCAGTATTACTTCACTCCACGTCATCCAGTCGAGTATGCTTTGAGCTTAACAACGCTTTAACGTATAAACTAGCAGAATGCTAGAAGTGGCTGAACTCGGGCAGTAATCTTGACTTCTAGGAATAAATGTTCACCTGTCTTAAAAATGTGCAGTCAGTAGCATCCTGCTTGATTCGGATCATGGGACACGACATGCAAACGTATAATACTAAATAGTGGATATAGAGGAACAATTCTTTTACTCAGTAGGTGTCATAATTGCAAATAACAGCTGCAAATGAAAAGCACACTTTCACACTAATAGCACACCCATAAATGTTGAGCTTTACGTGTCCCAGTCAACCTCCCTCATGTTCAATACCCGGGGCGTAGCCAGAAATTTTTTTCAGGGTGGGGGGAGTCATCCATGCTTTATGTATGTTTGTGCATGCGTTTGCATGTCTGTGTGCATATATACACAAGCAAAATTGAAAATTTTCGGGGGGGGGGGGGTTGAACGCCCTCCAATGCCCTCCCCCCCCTTGCTACGCCCCTGTTCCATACCATGTAGCTTTACGTGCACCTTTATTTAAATATAAGCTGTCATGCAACATCCTTAGCTTTGGCTGGTACAGCAGCTAATACAAACTGTGCTTGAGAATTCAAGATTTATTGCCAGTACCAACACTAGCTATACACAATAACATTCTGTAGTAGTTCAAGCGCAAGTGTTGCAGCTTTTTTTTCAGAATTAGCAGCTCATATAGCGCTCACATAAGCATGCAGACATACACGTCTAAATGTGCAGCTATTATTCTTTTTTACGAAGAACTGCGTGAAATAAACTGGCACAAGGAGACGCACGGACAAGCGTCTTCCTTGTGCCAGTTTATTTCGCGCAGTTCTTTGTAGTCATGGATTACCAACTTGCCCAGCAATCAGTTCTTCAATATTATCCTTTACGTGCAGCCCACTTCCGTGGCAGTTACCACGGCACACCATCTGTCAGACATTGTGCCACATGAAGGGTATTTGCATATAGTACTAGATTTGTCCTTCACTAAATGTTGAGACCTGAAATGTATTTGTAATTTTTCTGGTACCATTTCAAAACATGACCTTTCCCTTGCAGTGTTGAGACATATATTTGCAATAAGTTAGTCAGGCATCGAGTCCAAATCCATCACTGTGCCAGCCTGGCACTTAATTATGTATGCATGGGTCCCTTATTTCCATTCTCTGCTTCAAGCCCTTCCCTTCACCCATTACTGTAGAACTGTGGCATTTAGGTGTTCCATCTGGCACCGCTAATTGTTGTTACATTTTGTGCCATTTCTTCGAGTACCCATGCCAGTATTTAGTGCACTAAGTGAATGAAGGAACATGTTATGCTGCTGCGCAGCTGCATACTAAGCAGAACAATGAGATGTAGAGCCATGAGAGAAAATATAGAGAATATTGTCACGCTACAACGCAAACACAAGACAGTGAGAAGTTCTACAAGAGTAGGAGGACAGCTTGTTGACACAAAAAAAAATAGCAGGCACAAACATGCCTAGCAAGACTGAAACTTGGGCTAGTTGGTTGTCCTTCATGATGAACTAGCAGCACAACCACACACAGGAAAGGTACACGAAACACAGCACTGTGTTATGTGCCTTCTTTCCTATGTCCGTGTGTGGTTGCACTGCCGATTCATCATGGACAAACATGATGTCTTCGGCAAAATCCCAAAGACCCACTAGACATTGATGTTCATTGATGTCCCCATTGTCTTCCTCACCTGCAGAGCACACGCATCACTACATATACAATAGGATGCATTGCAAGGGTTCTTCACCTATATGCTCTCTTGTTGGAGTAATAGGGCATTGTGTGAACAAAATAATGAATGTAAAAATAAAATCACCCTAAAATACATGCCATATTCTTTATTGCTCAATTCTCAACCTCCACGTGTTCCACTTCAGCACCTGTGCACATAATGGCCCCCTAAAGGATCTCGGCAGTAGTTTCTCTGAAGTGGTTTTCAAAGCTGCTATTGGATTAGATTAAGCTAATTGAATCTCATGAACTTATTCTTTCAAAACAAATAAGGGGGCAGTCCACTTGCTTTTTTCTAGCAAGCTACCTTAGCAATTTGGCTTTACACGTGTGCACTTTCCTTGCAATTGTGTCCCAAACAATATTAACTACAAGACACATCATTCTACACTCTTAAAAGAAAAGGTAGTGCTACTTACTAACTTTGAGGTAGTAAATTGCTGTCACAACATTCACTACCTAAGTAGTAACTGCAGGTAGTAAACGGCAAGGTAGTAAAGTTACTACCATGTCATTTACTACCTGCAGCTATTACATACCAAAGGTAGTAACAGAAAGTTAGTAAATTTACTACCATGACAGTGTTACTACTTATTGGAAGGTAGTAAGCTAAGCTAGTAACATTACTACCATGACGGTTATTACTTAGTTACTAAATGCAGGAAAATACTATTTGTAAGTTAGCAAATTTCCACCGTGAATGTTAGCTATTTGCAGCAACTATTGATGAAAATTTGCTACATCATTTGGTAACGTCAGTCAACTTCATGAACTAGAAAAATTGCATCTTACTTAATACAAGGAGCATGCATCAGCTAATCTCACAGAAGTATATCCCTTATGAAAAAAAATGTAATGTAATGTAATGTATAAAAAAAATGTAATGTATTTCAATAAAGAGACTAATGTCTTTAGACATCAGAATCATTAGACTGTCTTTTGCCAGTCTAATGCGCTTTCTCATGCACAGCTAATGAGGGTCTACAAGGAATTGGCTGCTGTTAGTGTGTAGAATTCTGATGTACGAGTTTCAGCGTATTGCAGCCTTATGCCTGCAACAGCATGTTTGCTGCACACAGGTCAATAAATCTTTTTGTGGTTAACAATACGAAAGTGTGTAGGCTTTAGAGGATTGTAACAAAAATATCAGCAGAACATTTCCAGCAATGACTACATCAACAGCGTTCTTTACATGTAAGAGTATTTTGAAGCCAATAAGTAATCTTGTAGGCCTATGATGCAGGCATTTGGAAACAAGCTCTACATTGTCAATTTATTTAGTTTCAATGGGACAATAAATGGGGCTAGTTGATTCAATTCCCATGAAAGTGCAGTTTTATAATCACAAACAAACCAATAAGATGATACGAGAAGTTTCCAGGAGTAAGTGCTTTTTTATTTAATTTCTCAACGCGGCACTGACGATAGGCTCTCCTGTGCTGCACTGTTGTGGTGGTACAGTTGCTGTATTTGAAACCTGCAAGAGAGAGTGTGAAAATGTAGTTTGGCATTGAAGCGAACAGCTTAGCGCAACACATCAACAGATGCTGCAATTTATGATTGATGACTTTCTGTTTCGAAATAGTGATATCATGTTTACCATTTTACTTGAATAATCCACGTGTATTCAATGCCCAACCCCATAGCCTTGGCTTAATGCTGCTTTGATCAAAAACATAAGAAAACAAACCGCTATACAGCACTTCTGAGGGCTGTGGTGTCATAGATAGGCCAGCTATCATATACAGGCCAATTAGCTCGGTCAGTTTCTTTGATGTAACGTTGCATAACAGCATCCTTTCGCTACTCAAATGGTACTCCATGCATGACTCCTGGATGACTCCAGGAATAGGCTATTCTGCCATGAGAAACGCCCTCATCCGATCATGCCCTCAGTGGACGGAAACAAGTTTTACGATTCAAGTGGAACGCTCGAGGAGCGCGGGGTTCCCTAGTGCTCTTTTGAGCTCCCTAGCTGAAAAGATGCTCGTCACTCTTAGAACGACCAGAAATAACAGGCCAAACAAGCACACTCGCTCTCCCTTGGCTGACGTTCCCTACATTCACGGTTTCTCTCATAGGTTGAAGAAGACTGCAGGCAGAGTAGGCATAAGAGTTTTGTGCTCCATCCCAAACCATCTGGCCTCCCTATGCAGGCTAGTTAACAGGGATGAAACAGTATCCTTTTGCTGTGACAAGAAGCACAGAAATCATTTCATTGAATGCGTGAAGAACGTCATTTATGACATTCCATTATCATGCAGAAAATCATATGTAGGACAAACCGGACGATGCATAAATTACAAAATGCGTGAACATGCCAAATCTTTAAAAGCAACAACAGGCAGGAACCTGGCATTGTACATCATGCGGCTGCTCCCCATTGCTTGACAATGTGCAAGTTCTCATGAAATATCGGGAGTAATGTGCTCACAAAATTTGTGAGGCGCACATAATTCACAAAAGGGGAGCAGCTTGCGTTAGCGCGCTATCACTAGCACTATTTGACGAAGAAATTAGCTGCCATGAGCCTCAATTGTGATCACTAAGCTTGTTGTCACATGCTTTTGTTTTCTTGTTTTGTTTTCTGTTTTATTGTTAGTGGTTGCAGTTTTTTCACTTGCTTAAAAACCTTTTTTTTTCAGACCCTGGTTCTTTGTTTTTGTTGATTTATGAGTGTCAGACTTTTAGCGGTTTTAATCAGTTTGGTATTGACCACCATGTCATTGTTCTTTTTTGCCATTTTTTGCTCGTGTTTATGTTTTAATGAAATCGGCTTCTGCCGCATCTTGTAAACCCTATCCAAACTGATAGTAATGCCGGGCGGCCGAGTCACTTGATAGCATTTGTGCCATTTTTCGATTTTTGCTCGCCTGCCTACAGATTCTCTGACTTTCCAATAAGGAAATCAGTTGATAGTCAGCTCTGTGCCCTGTATGTTCTTCGTCCCGTTGTCTGCGCTCTTTTGCCACAAAGAAGAATCCACATTCAAGTGCGTTGTTACTTGTTAAACATCTTGACAGGATAGCACAGCTACTCAAGAAAAGAGCACATAGCAGTGCTGAACTCACGACTAACTTTTCTAGAAATCACGCAGATACTTAAGATATCACCTGAACCCAAGTGTTTTCACAGAGATAACATCATATACAATGGTCGATTCCACGAAAGATAAAAAAAAAAGGTGTATACTTGATGTTTCCGATTTTCCTGATAATTTTGTATGTTGTGCACATATGACTGCACAGCACGAAATCGCAATTTGTTTTCACATAAAAATTTTTTTCAACACAGGAAAATTCGACGAGCGTCGCCGGTTGACCATCTTACGAAGAGTGCGTTTTCGTAAATTCGCAACCATGCTGGCAGCTACTGAAGCTATACATTACAAATATCTTTCTATTTAGCATAAGTAGAAGTGAAGAAGAAATAGCTCTTATAATTTCATGGAATTCTGAGCAAATTATGCATTTTTAAAAATTCACGAAAAACGCTGCGTTAGTGAAAATTAGTCAAATTTGGGACGCTATGGTTACTTCTGTGAACATATTAGTTTGTTCATATTTGCTGTATGAATAGGCCTTTATGTGAATAATGAACCTCTGCATTTGTATTTCTCTAATAATTTTCAAAGTAGTAAATTTTCATGTATTATTTGTATGGTTGCCCATTTGATGTCGTCACCGATCATCATGCACTATGCTGGCTGTCATCATTGAAGGATCCCTCGGGCCGTCTCGCCCACTGGGCACTTTGCCTGCAAGACTACGACATCCGCGTGCTGTACCGCAACGGACGCCAGCATGCTGACGCCGACGCCCTCTCGCGCTCCCCCTTGCCGGAGGCCAATGCCTCCTGCTCAGTATCTCACATTGCTGTTCCTTCCATCGACGTTCACACCATCACTACCGAGCAGCGCAAGGATAAATGGATCACCTCGCTGATAAACTTGCTCACTGATCCGTCGGCAACACCAACCACTCGCCCGTTGCGTCGTCAAGCCTACAATTTCGCCATTCGTGACAACCTACTGCACCGACGCAATTACAACGCCAACGGCCGCCAGTGGCTACTTGTGATCCCCCGAAGTCTGCGTGCTGAAATATGCGAATCCTTCCACTCTGGTCCGCAATGCGCGCACTCTGGGGTATCCAAAGCTTACCAGCGCATTCGATGATACTTCTGGCGAGGGATGTACCGCTACGTGCAGAAATTCGTCCGCTCCTGCCTCGATTGCCAACGCCGAAAACCTTCAACGCACGTGTCACCAGTCGGTCTGCAACCATTACCTTGCCCTAACCATCCGTTTGGGCGCGTGGGCATCGATTTGTATGGACCACTTCCTCTGACCTCGGCTGGTAACCGTTGGGCCATCATCGCCGTTGACCATCTAACGCGATCTGCCGAAACCGCTGCCCTCACAGCGGCTACAGCGTGCGATGTTGCCTCCTTCCTGCTACACCGATTCATGCTGCGTCACAGTCCACCCTAGAAGCTTCTCAGCGATCGAGGCCGTGTCTTCTTGTCGGAAGTCGTCGAAGCCATTCTCAAAGAGTGCCATGCTGTTGACCGCAAAACTACTGCTTACAACCCGCAGACGAATGGCCTAACCGAACACTTTAACCACACGCTCGGCGACATGCTCTCAATGTATGTCGCCGCCGATCACACAAATTGGGATGCCATTCTGCCCTTCGTCACCTACGCCTATAATACCGCCCCTCAAAGCACTACTGGTTTTTCACCCTTTTTCCTGTTGTACGGAAGGCACCCGTCGCACACCATTGACACGATACTACCCTACAAGCCGGATCCATCTGAGTGTGCGCCTATTTCTGACACAGCCAGGCTTGCTGAAGAGTGTCGCGAGCTTGCAAAGACCTTTACAACGCACGAACAAGAGCGGCAGAAGAGCCTTCGCGGTGGCACCACCACTTCTGAGTCCACGTTAGTCGCCGGAGCGCTCGTATGGCTCTCGGTCCCTACCACTGCAACTGGCCTCTCTTCAAAACTACTGCCGAAATACGAAGGCCCCTACCGGGTCATCGAGCGCACATCACCGGTCAACTACCTGATCGAACCCATCGAACCAGCTTTGGACATGCGCCGTCGAGGGCGCGACATAGTCAACGTGGAGCGCCTCAAGGCCTACTAACCCACTGATAGTGACGAGCTGTTAGGTCGCCGGACGGCTCCCTTTTAACCATTAAGTTTATTGCAGAGAGTAGTGAAGACAGGACAAGAAGGGACACAGATAGGCGCTATCTTTTAAGTGTTTTTTGGACTCAGATCACACATATTTATAATTTAAAAAGAAAAACTTCAACATGCGCAGGCACAGCTGCGTCCAGGAAAAATAGTTATTTTCTTTGACAAGTAGTGTAATGACACACTAACGCAATCTCGGCCAAGATTATGAATACTTGCTGACTCAATAATCAATGTAGTATAGTTTCTTTACTGTTTGGCAAACAGGCAATCGCTGCGTTTCTTTACATTGTTGCAATGTTCCCTGAATCTTTCCTTGAGATGTTGCCCCCATTTGCCCTCTATAATGCTTACCCCACGATAGGAGTATCTGATAAACGGTACCTTATATGCAGGGCACGTAACGTGTCCTGTGATTCTTATTGCAGCCAAGCCTCTCCTCTGAGTATCTGGGTTGCTGCTTTTCCATAGTTTAGCATGCTTATTTGAGGCCATGAACATTATGCTGATGATCCCGAGCACCAACCGTTTTTATATTGTTGAATATTCCGTGCAGATATGGCATCGTGGCAAACATTTTTCGGCCATCAAGATTTGGCTTTTTTTTTTTTTGGCTTGGCAACTGGAAGGTGGTTTTCTGGGTAGGGCATATGCAAACGATACAGCAAGGTGAACAGGATATCCTGCTTGTGTCAGGGGAGTTCTTTGGAAATTAAGGCTTGTCCACAAGTAATAGGAACAGAAATTTTACTGCGTTAGTGAGCCACAGTGGCATAGGCAGAAATTCATTTCGGGGAAGAGGGCGAGTGGGGGCATGGGCCCGGTCTGCTACCCCCTCGCTACGCCACTGTCCAAGCAGTGTCAGACAATGCACCTTTCTACCATTATTGAGTGGGAGAAACTAAGAGGCAGCAATGGCTTGTTTCCCATCAGTTCGTATAACTAGCTCATGCACTTTTTATGCAAATGAAATTGTACATTCAGGAACCTGATATGGTACAATCCTTGCCGGATGCTCGTGGGTAAGCACCAGTGGGTGTCAGTAATCATGTGCCAGTGTTAATATGTTAGTGGCTTCAGATTCGAAAGAACCTTTGTGGTATTTAATAAAGAAAGACGCAGTCATCCTCATATCTAAAACATTTAAAAACTTATGTGCTTGCATATTGTACTAAATAATCATGTTCCTATTTCTTGTGGACGAGGCTTGATTTCAAGAACTCGCTGGATGCAAGCAGGATATCCTGCTCCCCTTGCTGTATTGGCTGCAGAAGCCCTACTAAACAAACACCTTCCAGCTGCCAGGCCAAAGAAATGGCTAATCGTGATGGCCAAAATATGTTTGCCACTATGTCATACCTGCACGGGATATCCGACAATATAAGAACGGTTGGTGCTCGGGCAATCATCAGCATAGTGTTCACGGCCTCAAATAAGCGTGCTAAACTATGAAAAGGTTGCAACCCAGACACTCACTTGGCTGCAATAGGAATCACAGGACACATTATGTGCTCTGTAAAGAAGGCATCGTTTATCAGATGATGGGATAAGCATTATGTGGGGCAAATGGGGCAGTGTATCAAAGAAAGGCTCAGGGAAGACTGAAACGTAAAGAAAGGCAGTGATGACTAGTTAGCTGAACACTGGAGCATGTGTGGTTGCTTCCCACTTTTTGATGAGAGCTTCATCGTGCGTATGCACAGCAACGAAACTACTACATTAAAATTGAGTCGGCAACTATTAATAATCTTGGCTGAGATTGCATTAGTGTGCCTTCACTATCTTTAACAAAGAAATAATTATTTTTCTTCGATGGAGCTGTGCCTGCGCACGCCCAATTTTTTTTTCATGGCAGCACCACACAGTTTCACCACAGTTTCATGGCAGCACAAACAACACAGATGTTCGATGAAAGATGGAGGAGGCTTGAAGAGACGAAAAAAATCTTCAAACGGTATGTCACTGCAGCCAACTCTTGTACGAGTAGACTTGCCTTCATCAAGATGGCAACATCAAGAATTAACAGTTGCTCCCTTTATGAAGACAACTCCAAGTTTCAAACGTTGGCTCTGGCGACATCCCATGTTCAAAGATTACAAGCTCAACAATACAAACTATTCGACGTTCCATGTTCAAGGAATGCAAACTAAATAATATGCATTGCACTGAAGTGCAGAAGGTACGTTTCTCACTCCTAAGCTAAAGGCCAGTATATGCTGTATATCAATAGACCTTATGCAAAATTGCTGCCATCTGTTGGAGGTTTGACGAAGCTAACGATTCGGCGCCATGTTGGAGGCTTGTGCCCGAATTCTATTGCTGTCGCCGCTATCACTTCTTGCTTGTATCCGCTTTGGTAGTCGGCAATCAGGGCATAAAAATGTCAGGCGGGCCTGTACACGTTACCGGCATTTCCTAGTTTTTACGTTGACGGTTATTACATGTAAAGAACCGCCTCACAGCGAGAAGAAGGTACAAGTTTGACACTGCGAGTCACGTGCAGGCCTGTCGTCGTCGATAATGAAGCTCTGCGCTAGGTTACAAATTGGCCTGTCTGTTTTCAGTGTAGCGAATAAAGCGTTGTTAGCTATCTGAATATCATGCTTGTATAATGTAGGATGGTTGGGAAGAGGCTTTATTTAGCGCGGCTAGGCGCAGCGATGACGGTAAGAAAGTGCAGTTGACCCAATTCAAAGCATATTTCATGAGGGACAGCCTATGTCGAGCCGACGTAGTGTCCATTTAATTTTAAATAAAACGTTGTCCTCTTTTTATCTTTGAAATAATATTATTTCGCTGTTGTAGTCATCCGACCTATGTTATGTACAGAATTACCGTGCGATTAAAATGCAGAAAATTGCGCATCTCATGCACGTGGAAAGTGAACATGAAAAGTGTAGTGTCTCCTAGAAGTAGATGCCGATCAGCTGGTATTTTATTGAATATCCTTCCGATATGTGATTCTATATAACAGGAAACGCCAAGAATATTCGTGTTCACATTGTCGCTTTAGGGGCCTACTGGTGCTTTACAATTTAAACCCGTTGCGGCAAGGCAGTTTTGCTTCGCCGACTGAAACCGCCTCAGCGCGTAACCAGCGGTAGCGCACCCACGGTAGAATGTAGCACATTTCCCGGAACAGCATTTTATTTAGTTTCATAAGAAAAGTACCACGCACTTGAAGCACCTGTTAACATTTCATAGCAAACTGGAGTGTACAGAGGATTTTTCCGAAGGGGGGATCAGCTTTTGGGAGAACCTGATTTGCTCTTCCTGGGGTATAAGTTAAACAAAAAAAAGTAAGGGGTGGGGGCGGTCAGGACATCCGGGCAACCCGTCTGAACCTGGCAGTGATACCACATGAAATGCTTGAAAAATACGCATAGTGAAGAAATACGCACGCAAAGCATCCTACCAGACGCTACCTTGTTAAACTCCACCATCGAAAACAAACTACAAACAACACGCTCCAGCACAATCGGTCCGTCCGCTGCAAATCAATGACGCGCACGAGCTATCTGTCTAACATGTAATTGTTATCGCAATTTAATAAACAAGCTAATATCAACAGCAGCGCAGGCATGCGCGAGTAGCCGCGATGCAGCTTTGAAGCTCGTACACGAAGCGGGTTTGTGCCTGCAGCAAGCACACGGTGCGAAAACTTTCTTGTTCTGGCATGACATGAAAGAGTGTTCTCTGATGAGTGCCGATGCTGTCACATACCGCATATATTAACGGCGAACGGAAACACGGCGTTAGTCGTAAGCAGTAACCGAAGCAACGGAACGATCTGCTGATTCTCGTCGGCCACGAGGAAATGTACTAACATGGAGGCTTGTTTCCTGCAAACCTTCTTTCAGCAGCCCAATTTCCTCAATCTCAGCAACACAGCACTCGAAAATATGTTGGCATTTTCGTTCTTATCAGCCGCCACACGTTGATATGTACGCTCCTTGTCTACATGCGGAGCGCGCTTAGCCTTCAACATGGCGGAAATGCACACAGCGGCCGCTAGATGGCAGCAGATTTTGCATAAGGTCTATAGGTGCTATGTGTCGAAACTGTCGCAATCTAGTGATGAAAAGAAATGCCTACCACTCATTATGGCTTGCCCGGGCTTGCAGGAAGTATGCTCCTATCTTGTACTGCAATCTGTCCTCTGTGTCGGTGCCATGAACAGCTCTCATCGCTGATACATGCATAATAGATACCACAAGGAAATGTTGATTTTCACTCAAGACAAACCCAACCACACACAGATAGCGAGTACCAAACATGTCTTCAGGCAAGTCTATATTCATATATTAAAGAGATCGATCCTTGAATGAAGGGATCAGGGTGCAATAAGAACAGGTATTAGTGGACCAGCCACTTGCAGACTATTGAAAGAGTGCCATTGCGTGTTCAACATTCACACATGTACACAGTAAGCAATCAGTCATGGGCACGTTACCAGTAAAATGTAACAGTGTTACAGTTACCTAAGCCAAAAAAGTGGGATAGGTTTCAAACAGGAGAAAGTGCCTCAGACAGGCTGGCTGACGTTTCCATAGGGGGACCTATCTTTATCGAAGGCACCTTGTCATCCTTGGCGTGTTAGTTTTAAAGGGTTAGTGTTGACGTCATGTCTAGTGGTGGTGCTTGTCGCTGTTGGTAATTGCTGCCTGGAAAGAGAAAACTAGAGAGAGGAGTGTAGCCCTTGCCACATCATTTCAAGAAAGTTTGCAACGGCGCTCAGGCCTCTCATCTCAGAAGTAAGGGGAGCTGCAAAGAAGGAAAAAAAAAAGCAAGAAAAAGGAGAAAAAAAAGAAAAAAAATAGAAAAGGGGGGGGGTCTACTGAGCGAGAGCCGTCAAAGGCAAAAAAAAAGAGTGGAGTATGAAAGCCACTTGGAAAGGCTGCAGAAGGGCGGCACGTCTAGCCCTCACAAAGGGCTGCAGAAGATGGTTGGTAAGGCAACTACAGGCGGGGAAAGCGGGCGGCGTACTTTTAAAAGCCCACATGTGGAATTTAAGTGATATTGAGAGGGGTGTCTGAAAAACACGTGCTTGATGGGTGAAGTCATTGGCTCTGTTAAAGTAACTGTTACAGTTACAGTTACAGAGTTTCCAAAAGTAACCTGTTACAGTTACAGTTACTGTGACAAGTAACGTCGTTACTTTGTCGCAGTTACTGTGACGAAGTAACGTCGCTACTTTTCCGTTACTGTATAAAATAAATAATAGATTACAAACCAAACGATAGAATTCATTTATTAAATATGTACGAAGGCATGCGGGCAGTCAAAATTGCACGTGGTAAAACCCTAGACGAAGTAAACCTAATAGGGGGCCAAACACAAGCATTTGTTGTGTACACCTCATTTTGTTGCATCAATTTTGTTGTTCATGCACCGTTGGTGAAAAAGGGAATTTATTTGCAAATAATAATAACAAATGTCCTCTGATACTCAAAATGGAAAATGTGGTTGATGCACTAGAACGACAGCAGTATCATAGGATGTTTATTAACGACACCCAGAAGCGCATGCGAATAGCAACGGAGAGTGTGTGACGAATGAAGACGACGTCCATTGTGTCTGTTCCATATATATGTTCAAGGTGTATCAGACCCTGTTCGGTTAGCTTTGCGTCCGCTGGGCATACAAACCGTTTCCAAGTCCCGTTATACTCTGGGGCATGTGTTCGCGAAACCCAAAGATTGCACACCTGCAGACGATCAGAGTAGGGTGATATACAAGCCCGATGCGGGCATTGCGACGCGACTTGCATCGGCGAAACGGGAAGGAAAGAATCAACGAGGCTTAAAGAAGGCAAACGAGATGTTGTTAAAGCAACTCATGCAACGTATTCTAAGACGGAGCTTGTTTAACACTTCCGGAGAACAGGGCATAGCTTTGACGTAAACACTGTGACGACGCTGGCTCGTGAACGAAGGTGAGGGGAAGAAACTCCTGGAATCGCGGTTCATTCGCCGCGACGCGTCGGCTTGCAATATAGTTACTGTATATGGCACCTTTAGGAGCCATGTCGTAGCATATACAGTAACTATAGTCGGATACAACTTAAGAAGTCAGGAGAGACTAAAGAAAAGAAATAGTCCCGCTCATGCACGCGCCGATGTTCTCCAAAGGCGAAGCCACCGCCATCCCGCTCATGATCTCCGTCCCGAGTGCGCGCCCATTGGTGCAGGCTTGTGTTCATCTGCCTTTGAGGAGAAAATGCCGCTGACTTCTAAAGTTGTATCCAACTATAACTTGCAACAACCACATTCCCCTACTGGTTTACACGGACGTATGGGACACTGGTCGATCTCCGCAAATTTTTTTCTTTCTTTCCTTTTCTTTTTCTTGTTGCCAGTGTATACTGAGGATGTCACATGCATAGGAGGCGAAACGTCCATGTGATTTTGTTAATAATTGTTGTATTAAGTTGGAGTAAACCTTTTACAATTAGTTTCAAAGAGGTTTTGAAAAATTACTTAGTTCACGGTATTTGTGCCTCTCAACCGTTTCACGCTCTGCTGCTTTCTAGCCGTCAGTCAAACACGATTATTGCGCAGCCTCGGACGAAGGAGAATATAAACTTGGCGTCGCGATGTTCCACCGGTACACCAAGAACCGAGCTAGAAGCTCAAGTGACAAAAAGGATATATATACGCCGGAAAAAAAAAAACTACTTGAATTTAGCAAGTTGTTCAGTTCCAACATGATTGACTTACGACATGTAGTTTACAAGTAAACTTAAGTTGTGTTAAAGACTGACTGCTGACCTCGGTCTTCTGCAGGGTAGATAATTCTCTAAGCGACCTCCACCCCTAAATTGGTAGGGGAGCCGTGCTGTGGAAAGATGAAAGGTGCAGAGGATATGGGAAAGTAACTGTAACGGTATTTCCCATTACAGTTACTCTGTAAAAAAGTAACAGTGTTACCGTTACAAGTTCCTATAAATTAAAAGTAACTAGTTACAGTTACAAGTTACCGAAAAAAGTAACTAGTTACCGGTAACGCGTTACTAGTAACTAGTTATTGCCCAAGACTGTAAGCAATACCCGAAATATGCACATAGCCCTATGGGCGATCCACATGAAAATAACGATATGCACACTTTTATCGAAATATAAAAAAAATTAAAGAGTGTGTGTGGTCCATGTGCACTTGGTGTGAGGTGGGAATGAGCCATGCATATTGTATTGCATCATGAATGTAAGCCATTCAGGGAACAAACTTTTGGTTCTTTAAAGCGAATTCCCGTGTAGTTTGTCTTGTAGAGTTGAGCTGTCAATTTGATTTCATTTTAAGTTATGTAAGGCCTTCACAAAACCGATAATATTTTCCAACTTTCTGTGAACTTCTGGAAACATATATGAGAATTGAGATCTTTTTCTTTTAATTTATGACCTTACAAAGCTCAATAAACCCTAAATCACTGCATACTAAACCTTGGTTATGCATTTAAGTAAGAGAGCAATATTGGTACTATGCTGAGTAAAAAAAAAGCGTAAAAATAGAATAACTTAAAGCACCACACAATAAAGCAACATTCTCGCAATATGAGCACAATCTAAGTTATTTGTGATAGAGAACCTCGTGTGCTTAAAGATGCTAAGAAAAAATATATAATGGCAGAACACGAGCTCACGCATATTTTCTCAAACACACAATATTGAAACAAAGAGTAGCATGTGTTGGCTTAATTAACCTAATTGAATTGACATATTCGTCTACTAACACTATTTGATATAAACATGTGCTTCTTCACATTAAGTACGCATTTGTTGGAGTGTGCACTTAGTACCAGTACGT
The DNA here is from genome assembly GCF_013339695.2 of Rhipicephalus sanguineus. Classification (NCBI taxonomy): domain Eukaryota; kingdom Metazoa; phylum Arthropoda; class Arachnida; order Ixodida; family Ixodidae; genus Rhipicephalus; species Rhipicephalus sanguineus. The sequence goes on along the minus strand of NC_051182.1, from coordinate 6,172,840 downwards.
AACGTAATTCACTCAAATACATTACTTCGAGTGAGCTCCTTTAAAACATTTATGAGGCAGCTAGGTTAAAATCCTAACCACAAAACAACTGCATGGATTTCTGGCGAAAAGCTCGGGGACGCAACCACGAAAACATATCCATCATCGTGTGCGCGTGTCAGGGCTGTGTGTTTCTGCTATCACGTCAGGGGCGTAGCCAGAAATTTTTTCGGGGGGGGGTTCAACCATACTTTATGTATGTTCGTGCGTGCGTTTGTATGTGTGCGTGCCTATATACGCAAGCAAAACTGAAAAATTTCGGGGGGGGGGGTTGAACCCTCCCCCCCCCCCCCCTTTGGCTACGCCCCTGTATCACGTCCCCAGTCTTGTGATAATTTTGCGCGTTATTGCCGAGTTTGGTGAGCTCTCGCATCACCACAGTGAAAACATTATGGGACGACCCCATGTGTTTAAAAGCACACACTTTCTAACGGCGACAAGGGATTCTAGAAACACTCTCAAGCGATGATCTCGTACAGTAAACAGTCAAGGAATAACAGCACAACGACACGAGGCCTGCATGATCGAAGCATAAGATTGCGTAGCGCAATGCGCATCCTTCAAACATGTCATTTATGGTGGTGTATGTAAGTGCACCCAAAGCACAAAACATACCTGCCTATCGGGTATCTGTTGATCATCCTCGATGTGCCAACACGACGGTTCCTGCAAACAGTTGTCATGCAATAAAGTAACAAAGTTACGTAGTTCAGCGACCTTCTTCAACTTACCCAAGTTTGGCATTGGCACTCTTCACAGTCGCTCGTCAAAAGGCTCAAGCTTCCGCTCCTGTGGAACCGCGGTCGCCGCTTGTCAAAACACTCGGACGCGGATTGTCTTCGGAAGTACACTCGATCACTCGATCAACGTGAGTAATCGATGAACGAAGCAAGAAAGCACTTTTGAGCGCGGACACAAAGCTGCGCGTCCCGTGAGGCTGTGTTGAGTGGCAACGAACAACGACCATCATCCGCCACTGGATCAAGGCAGGAGAACGCCCCAACACGCGGAAAATGCCCAGTCGACGAATGTCGCGTACGATAAGCACACAATAAACGCACACAATACACGATAAACATGTAAGCGCGGCACACATATGAAGCTGGCGGCGGCGCTCCGGCAGTACAACGAGACCTGTTGCAACTGGTAGCTTACAGTCTAAACCAAAAAGAATGTAGGTGGCAGCAGTGTCGTCATATGCTACAGGTCATATTTTTTATTAAAAATTTGTGGCTTTTCACACAGGCCAAAGTCAGGGAGGCGCGGCTGTATCTTGAATTCACCGGCCGCATTCGGCGCCAGCACAGGAAACACTACGCGACGTCAACGTGGACTTCGAGCTTTGAGCACGCTCGCTCGGCGCTGTTGCTAGAAGTTTCTCTCTCGCTTCTCGCCGCGGCGCCGATTTCAATTCCTGCATAAAACAACGGACTCTGTATATATAAACGTTGCGTTCGCTCGAGCCATTTTCGCGTCGGGCTCCATATAAGCGTTGCGTCCGCTCGAGCCATTTTCGCGTCGGGCTCCATATAAGCGTTGCGTCCGCTCGCGGCCGCATATAGCGGGCCCAATCCGTCACCGCAGAATTTGTCACGCTTAATGGCGATTGAAGGGCCGCTTATATGCAGTACCTTGTGGTGGAATAAAAATGGGCCGTGTATGTGCCGGACGTTATACGGTACTTGAATAAGAGTGTAGGGAAGAAATTTTTTAGTTTAGTTCTATAATTGGAGCATCATTGCCTTTGTCTTTGCTGAACAATTTTGTTCGTGGAGTTAGTGCTATTCGTACACGCTGTACGTTTAGTTCTGCGACAACAACCCTGTGAACACTAACACCTACTGTCTGAGAGAGATTTAGTTTTTTTTAACACGTGGTCACCTGTACTGCCCTTGTTATGTTTGGTCTTTTCAATGAACTTCAGATGTTATAGTGAGCGCTTGCGTTGCTCGCCTCGTGTCCTCATTTCGAGTGCTCTTTTTACAGTACCTAAGGCTTTATCCGACGGGGGTGTTTGTTTGTCAGAAAATTAGCAGTGTTTTAAGATTTTCAAAATAAGACAGGAAAGGGAAAAGTACGAACAGGTCTTACTTGTTTCGTCAATGACTGAAGGAACATCTGTTTTATCGGTACCAGTACAAGTGAATCAGTGCAATGACAACGCTTCTCACGAACGCGTCCTTCGCAGCACATCCGTCCTGAGAGGCGCGGCTGGAACGTGGAGTACTTCATCAGCGGCTGTACGAACTTCATCAACCCGTCGCTTATCCACCGCCGGTCTCTCCCGCGGAACTCTCTGAAGTTTGCCTGGGCCTCGGTGTTCAGCTACGGTGGGTTCGCCTACATGGAGGTTGCAGAGGACTCCATGGTGGTCTCTTTCTACGACTCGGGCGGCAAAATCCTCCACGAGAATGTGCTGAAACCTCGACCGCCTTCCGTCTCACCTGGAAGAGCAGCTTGGCAGTGACTGCCTGCGTGTCTCTTGCGCTGTCCTTATTTATTTTGCTTTGCACTGTTGCGTTACAGAGTATGAAAAACTTTCATCATTAAAAATCGTAGAATGTACCCGCTTGTGTACTGAGTATCTGATGTAGCGAGGATACACCCAGTGACCAGCGCGGTTCTGCCATTTTCTCGTCTTCACATTTTCAGTCAAAAACCTACCAACCTTCAAAGTGCAATCACAGGCAATTGGTATATGATAATTATTTTAGTGCAGAAAGGCGATGCATGGAGACAAGGCATGACCCCATCTTCTGCCTCTTCTTTATTTATGTATTGATTTATTTATTTGTTGATATATTATTTATAGAACACTCCTGGCCTGTATTTCCAGGCCTTAAGTAGGCGTGGATGGGTTACACTTTTGGTACAAATGCACTTGAACAACAAAAGAGCTCACATACAAACAAAACAATGGAAGAAGTCATGTGGCGTGTAAATACGGCACTGCGTACAATAATACAACTTCTAGCGGCAAACATTCGGTATATCAACATATATGGGGCCGCTTTTGCACAATACATTGCTCAACACTTGCAATGTGCGGAAACAAGCAAGCATCTACTCAACGCGTTAGACCTATCGATGTAGTGCACATTATCAGAGAACATAACTGAGAAAAAGAAGCATCAAATAATAAAAAGCAAGAAATAGGGGCGACGCTTTCATGACACGATGCTTCACCATTGGCGATATGACACATCAACAAGATGCACATTACCAGAGAATGTGGCTAAAAAACATCACATAATAAAAAAAGAATATGGGTGACGCTTTCATGGAACATTGCTACACCACTGGCGATCCATCATATCGCGTTCTTTCTCTGAACTAACAATTCCCATCTCGTATGGTACGGGGGAAAAAAGAACTCACGTAAGCGCTAATTTTGCACCAAATTCCACTCACCTTTTTAGAGCGGAAATATCGAGTGGGACGCTGCGTGATAAGTTTCAAGTACCTGCTTTTGTTGATTGCGAGCTTGTGATGATATCTCACGTACGATACTTTTAGACTGTCGCGTGCTGGCGTACCGAGGCACCGACAACGACGAGGTCAGCGGAGGCGCGTGCAGGGCGAGCGCTTGGGCATCAATATAAATCAGTTGGTTTTCGTACGTCAATGTAGCAGCATCGTTCTTCTTCTACCTCTCCGCTACAGTGGTGACTACGGACCATGGAACGCAACGTTCCAGGAGTTTCCACCGGGTTGCTACCGAACACCGACTCAACCGAGTCCACGCTACCGTCAATGGGCCACTACGCAGTCAGTGCGACTGCCTCAATTCTGGCCGGAGCATCCAAACATTTGGTTTGCACAAGTAGAAGCCCGATTTCAGGTATCTAATGTTACCTCACAGCAAGCGAAGTATGGCCACTTACTTGGTGCTTTGCCCCACGATCTTGCACTCGAGTTGTGCGACATCCTATCGGCGCCACTAAGTCAGACGCCCTATGACACGTTGAAGAAGGCAATCCTTGAGCGCACGGCAGTTTCAGAGCGAAGGCGGTTGCAAATGCTCCTGTCACCAACCGAGCTCGGAGATCGCCGTCCATCACAGCTTCTCAGGCAGATGCAAGCCCTTGTCGGCGTTCGAGCCTCATCTTTTGACGACGTGCTACTAAAGAAACTGTTCATTCAGCGTTTGCCACCCATGGTTCAGATGGTTTTGACAACAGCGTCGGAGCTCAATCTGTCCTCTTTGGCCGCCCTCGCCGACAAGGTATATGAAAGAGCGCCTTCTCAGCTACCCGTACCTGATACAAGTTCCGAGAGTCGCACATCTACCACGCTTGCGGCGACGTTTCCTGCCAGTCAGTCGTCAACCCCGAATACCTCCTCGTCAAGGCAACATGGTGTTACTGACCTTCGCGCCGACATTCAGCGGCTCACAGATCTCATAGCAAGCAAACTCACCACAACGGCTGACGACGCTTAAGTGCGACACTTCAGCCATGAACAACGCTTCAGCCGATCTCGACCTAATTCGCCAGCGCGTTTCCGCCGTCCGTCTCCAGCGAGCAAATCTTCGGAGTCCCCGCCGCCCTGCTGGTATCACCGACGTTTCGGAGAATCTGCGCGTCGTTGCACACGACCATGCGGCTGGACGGGAAACGGCATCGGGAACCACTAACGGCGACGAGTGACTCCCGCCTGTCGCCCAGTCGCCTGTTTTTTGTTCAAGACTCCATCTGCGGACTTCGGTTTCTGGTAGACACAGGAGCAGAGGTGAGCGTACTACCCGCTCGTAGCACAGACAAAAACTGTGGGCCAATCATGCAATTACAAGCTGTGAACGGCAGCAAAATAGACGTATACTTCCGCAGGTCCGTCACACTTAATATTGGACTTAGACGAACATTCAGGTGGATTTTTCTAGTCTCTTCTGTCAGTCATGCTATACTCGGTGCCGATTTACCTGCACACTACGGCCTCCTAGTCGACATGGCAAAGAAACAGATACTAGATTCCACTACTGGATCAAAAGTTTCTGGCGTGGTTTCCTCCATCGAGTCATTCGCTTTCACGATACGGCACGTTGTTCCAGAGCCCTACGCCGCATTACTTGACGAGTTTCCATCCCTTACCATTGCACCTGACTGGACTAAACTTGTATGCCATGACGTCGAATATCACATCATCACTCGAGGCCCACCATGCCATGCATCGCCTCGTCACCTAGCACCAGAGAAATTAACCATAGCCAAAAAACGAATTCGAACATATGCTGGAGATTGGTATTGCTTGTCCTTCATGCAGTGTATGGTTGTCACCTCTACATATGGTACCCAAGAAAAGCGGTGATTGGCGTCCATATGGAGACTATCGTGCACTGAACGCAGCCACAATTCCTGATAGATAACCCCTGCCAAACATTCAGGATATTACGGCCAGTCTTCACGGAGCGAAAATATTTTCCAAGATTGATCTGGCAAAAGCATTTCATCAGATTCCCATGGCTCCGGAAGATATTCCCAAAACCGCCATCACAACTGCCTTTGGATTGTTTGAATTTCTCCGAATGCCATTTGGCCTCAAGAATGCTGCGCAGACATTCCAATGATTTATTGACGTAGTCGTTCGTGGGTTACCATTTGTGTTCGCTTACATTGATGACATCTTGGTAGCTAGCTCGTCAAAAGAAATTCATCACGAACACCTCCGTTTGCTTTTTAATCGACTTCAGGAGCATGGTCTTGTGATTAATTCGGAGAAGTGCCAATTCGGTGTGACATCCCTGGAGTTTCTTGGGCACATTGTAAACAGTGATGGCATCGAGCCCCTTCCTGCCAAGGTTCAAGCTATTATAAATTACCCTCGTCCAAACTCAATCAGACAGCTCCGACGTTTTCTCGGTATGGTAAATTTCTACAGGCGTTTCATCCCTGCTTGTGCCACCACGCTTAAACCACTCGAAGACCTGCTGGTTCACGCGAAATCAGCCGCATCAACACCAGCCTGGACTGACGCCACAGAACAAGCTTTTTCGACATAAAAGACAAACTGGCTGAAGTAACACTCTTAACGCATCCGAAGCACGATGCCCCCACCAGTCTTATGGTGGATGGTTCTGGTGTCGCAGTTGGAGGAGTTCTTCAGCAGTTCATTAACGGCTATTGGAAACCTCTCGGATTTTTCTCGAAGAAGCTGTCCGGACCCGTTACGCGCTACAGTGTTTTTGGCCGCGCACTTCTTGCATGTTACCTCGCCGTGAAGCACTTTCGCTATTTTCTCGAAGGACGTCGTTTCACCTTGTTCACCGACCATAAGCCACTGACATGTGCGCTGAACTCTGGAGGAACGAACTACTCGCCTAGAGAGACCAGGCAGTTGGCTTACCTTGCTGAGTTTTCAATACAGGTTGAGCACGTCAAGGGCGCGATGAATATTCCTGCCGATGCACTAAGTCGCGTAGAAGGAATAAAACATGCACAGGTGACAGACGAACAGCTGGCATCAGCGCAGTTGGAGGATGAAGAACTTCAGAACATACGTACATCGACGAGTTTGCAGTTCGAAAATTTGCCTCTACCAGGCACTACCCTAACCCTGGCGTGCGACATGTCGACTGGCTCACCAAGGCCTTTTGTACCGCTCACCCTAAGGCGAAGAATATTCGAACATTTTCATTCTTTTTCCCATCCTGGTATTAAGGCAACGCAGAAACTCGTCAGTGAACGTTACGTGTGGCCTGGAATGAACACTGATCTGAGAAATTGGGCTCGGGCATGTCTGCCTTGTCAGCGATGCAAAATACGACATACCAGAAGTCCTTTTCAAAAATTCCTACTTCCCGGCGACGGTTTCGTCAAGGTACACATAGACATCGTCGGACCTCTTCCTCCTTCTCAAGGATATCGTTACCTTCTTACAATCGTCGACGGGTTCACCAGGTGGCCAGAAGCAGCACCAATCAGCGATATTACAGCCGAAACCATCGCCAACGCTTTCGTTAACACCTGGGTATCGCGATTTGGAGTTTCAGAAGAAGTGGCTACCAACCGAGGCAGACAATTTGAATCTGCATTCTTCCACCACCTCTCACGGCTTTTGGGAATGCACCGTCAGCGTATAACCGCGTATCATCCTCAAGCAAATGGCCTGGTTGAGTGATTTCACAAGCAATTGAAAGCAGCACTAATGGCTCATGGTGACACTGAACACTGGATTGACGCTTTGCCTCTGGTACTTCTTGGTATACGAAGTACATTTAAAGAAGACCTTCAATGTGCTGCAGCGCAGTTAGTCTACGGCACTTCACTAAGGTTTCCTGCTGAGTTCATCTGCCAACAGCCTTCTCACGAAAACAAGCTGGATACCCCATCTTGTCTGAAACGCTTGCAAGATGTTTTCAAGGCAGTTCGTCCAGTGGCGCCGCGGCATAACTCGACACACAAGCCGTTCCTCTTCAAGGATTTACAAACCGCCACTCACGTTTTTCTTCGAACAGATGCAGTGCGCAAATCGCTACAACCACCGTACACTGGACCGCACTTGGGGATCGAGCGACAAGACAAGCATTGCACAATTCGTGTGGGCGTCAGAGAAGAGAAAGTGTCCATCGACAGGCTCAAGCCCGCTTATGTACAGACCTCCGTGAATGATACCATCTTTCCTATTTCTACTCTTGACTCTTCCACTTTCATGAAGCCATCCACATGAAAGAAAAATCACAGCATAGCCACGGAGTGAATGATGATGAGTGGGCGAAGCTGCGGAGGTTCATCGGTAAACCGTGAATCTTCCGTGAATTCTGCCCAGTACATCATCACCGACGTGAGATCGGGCGCGTTTATACTAAAGGTTCGATGAGTTATGACGACTTGCAGCTCACTTTAATTTTACATGTACGCTGTGAATTTTCATTGTTTAGAAAACCATTGCTTTAGAAAACATCTGGCGTCTTTCGTTAAGCAGCTGGCCTCTTTTCGTTTTGCTTTAGAAACATCTGGCGTTCTTTCGTTCTGCTTTTACAAAACATCTGGCGTCTTTCGTTGGTTTATTTCATCAATCAACGGCGTTTTGAACAAAATTTTTATTGTTTAATCACGCACAGGAGAAATCTCACCAGGCACTACCTTGGAGGTAAACAATGGCTGCTAATGGGAATGAGAGACAGAAGAAGTCGGCTTTTAGCTAACACTTACACTTCTACTTCTACTAATGTTTCCTACTGGAACATGCCAATGGCTGCTAATGGGGAATGAGAGACAGAAGAATTCGGCTTTTAGTTAACGCACACGCTGCGAATTTTTTATTGTTCAACAACGCACAGGAAAAATCTCCCACCGGCACCACCTTGGAGGTCAAAGCGTAAGACTTGTTACGGACTACGACTACTACTACTACTACGACGACGACGACTACGACGGAGGAACGGGTGCCGCCTTAAGGAGCTTTGCCCCTAAAACCATGTACATTGGTCTGACCAAGACTCCGTCTATATGGCGGGGGGGCCCTGTCGCGTGCTGGCGTACCGAGGCACCGACGACGACGAGGTCAGTGGAAGCGCGTGCAGGGCGAACGCTTGGGCATCAAAATAAATCAGTTGGTTTTCGTATGTCACTGTAGCAGCATCGTTCTTCTTCTACCTCTCCGCTACAAGACTTTCGCGTCTCGTTTGTAGGGATTCTAGATTTGGAGAGATTAAAGGAGCATGTGGCGACGGTTTTCAGCTGTACGACCTAAAATTAAACCTAGATGAAAGTTCTTTGAATATTTTCTAGTTTCTTTCCGTAATGGTGCGCTAAGACAAGGATAACAGAGGAAGAGAAGACAGCACGTGCGCAGACTCGCAACTAAAATTTTATTGGGTGAAAGATGACGTGTTATAGCAAATCAGCTCTGCTCAATCCCGCAAGATTTCGGGAAAAATAGGACAGGAATAAACTGTCGAAAAAGCCGTGAATTTGTGCAAGGTGGCGGAAACATCAGCACGTAAGAATGAATTCTGGGGCCGCCGAAGAACAAGTCTGTGTGGGCTCTGCGAGCGGAACCTAAAAAAGCCGCACCAATTGTTCAGGCGTGCATGCAGGCGCAGCGGCTGCAGCTGCGTTCACGCTCCTCGACAGCTGCCCCACCTATGGCCAGACTTGCTATTCATGCAGCAAATCAGTGAACGCAATTTTCAGTATATTTTTCATCCGGTTTCCAATAAATCATAGTTGAAACTTTGCACGTAAGCACTCCTGTAAAGTAATAAGCGTGAACGATGCGCGCAGCATCCTCGAGCAACAGTATCTCGCATTCGCTTCGTAAACAAACGGTCCCGTGAAAGACCCGAGAGATATGCGTAGCCACTTTCCCGCGAAGATGTCATGGTGACGGATTCCGCAGAGCACTTAAATAGTCCTAGCTTCTCGCTGGCTTGCAAATAAAAGATGACGTGGTGCTCCTTTGGACACCGAAGAACACCGTGATAATATTTTGCTGAACCACTTGCACAGGCTCTGAACACTTGCTGCAGTGGTTGACGATGCCACCTTCGTTCTACCACAGCATAGGACCTCAGGCGTTAAGCGCACCTGCTTTAATCTTTCTAAAGAGCGAGGTTTGCCTGGGAACCAATGTCAGTCTTGGGTGTCACCTCCTTGCCGCCATCTTTGGCCATCACGCAGTAGTTGCGTTCATTGCTGACGCTACTGATGGCTACGTCGAGTGCGTCGAAGTTATCTTGTTGCTGTACTTCGTCACCTTCGGCTCTCGCTCTGCAGCACAAAGCAAAGGGATTTGTTTAGCAATGGCGTATTTCTGGCCTTGTTGGTGCGACATATATTGTTAAGCGCGGGGCTCAAACGACGGGGACGGGACAGGGAGTAACACACACAAGCGCCAAATGTTCTCATTTGGATTAGAAGGGGCTGAAGAGCATGACGAGCATCTGAGGCTTGCAATAAAAATTCAACCAGCTCCGCTTCGCGGATACCGATGAATCAGCGAAGCTAGTGGCGTTCCGTTCGTCAGGATAACGCATTTCTATGTTTTGCAAGACTTTCAGATATGTTGCATCACTGCTCTTTATTAAACACTCTTTGTTAAAGGGACACTAAAGGCAAATATTAAGCCTACGTTGATTGTTGAAATAGCGGTCCAGAAACCTCGTAGTGCTACTTTTGTGCCAAGGAAGTGCTTATTTTGAAATAAAATCACGTTTTGGTGGTCCGCATCGCGTTAGCGCTTTTCAAATCACCCGCCTGAAAGCGGTCTTTTCACGTCACTGTTGCGGTGCCAACGTTGCCAGCCTTTACTACACTGGCGGTGTGCACTGGCGGCGTGCGCCATTCGGGCATCCGGCAACATTACACGCATGTGGTATTTTGTCGAACTTTCTGTCAGAGTGACTTTGACGAGCCCGCAAAACACACGCGGCAGTACGCGATACCGAAACTACCACTGAGACGCGACCGTGTGAGCGAAGCAGGACGCCGGGCAAAGCGCAGTTCGGCGAAAACGGAACCTTTGAACCACGCGCGTCGTTGTCCATGTCAACGCCAAAGATTTTCAATTTCAATTTCAATTTATTTATTTCGGACATAGTTACATAACATGAAATATGTCCACGAGGCAAGGCAAAAGGAGACTCGTATGTCTCCTGACGAGGCCTTCACCCCGGACTTACACGTCGGACAGCAGGAGCCAGTTCAGAGAAAATAAGTACAACCCTCATTGCACGGCTTATATAAATAACATGAACACTAAAAAACACATGGGACAAAAATTATACAAAGTTTACATTGTTCAGGTTTAACAATTTTATAAAGTTATACAAATATGCAAAATTACATAATTTTCACGTTCATAGCAAAATAATTGTGTATTTCAAGGAGGCAGGAAAAGTAGCTTTACTTGTTTTTTAAAACGAGACATACTTGAGTTCTGATTGGCCAATTCGATTAGGGATGGGTATGCATTCAACAATGAAATAATCTGATAATCTATAGTTTTAGTTCCATAATTAGTTCTTGGTCTTGATCCCGTCAATGAAATAGTGCGAAGGTCATATGCCACTTGTCTATTTAGATATTTGTTTGAGAACATGGTACGATCGTGTTTGAATTCGCGGAAAATCATTGTTGCCAAAGAAAGCTTATATAACTCTGAAAATGGTGGTACGTTCAGAGTTTTATACAGTGAGTCAGTTGATGGGGGAGGATGGGAAGAAATCATTTTTAGGCTCCTTTTTTGTAGAGAGGAAACACGTTCAGCATCCGTCTTGTTGCACGTACCCCATACTAGGTGACAATATGTTAGGTGGGAATGAATAAAAGCGAAGTACAATTGTATTCTAACACATAACGGCAATAAATATTTTAGTCTGTATAACATACCAAGAGACATAGACAGCTTAGCACGAACATAATTTATGTGCTCGGACCAGCTGAGGTCAAACCTAAAAACGACTCCCAAGAATCGGCAAGAGTTGACTGGCGTTATTATATTGCTGTTGATACTCAATTTTAGGTTATGAAGAAGTGGTTTATTTTTTGGACGAAATATTACGTACTGTGTTTTCTTTACGTTTAGGTTATTTCGTTCACATTAAGCCAGGTAAGAAGTTCGTTTAGCCAGATATTAGCACGCTGCTCTAATAAACTTAGATCTGGACCAGAAAAGAAAACGTTAGTGTCATCGGCGTACATAGTAATGGCGGGAGTAAACGAAATGTTAGCGATATCATTAATATATAAAAGAAAGAGCAAAGGACCCAAAACAGATCCTTGTGGGACCCCAAAGTTTATGTTACCTAAGTCTGACTTTAATTCATGAAGCTGTGTATATTGCATTCTGCCTTCGAGGTAACTCTTTATTAATGTTAGGGCCAGTCCACGGATACCATATGTCGTTAGCTTATGAAACAACATTTGGTGTTTGATCGAATCAAACGCTTTTCGAAAGTCAAGAAAAATTCCCACTGTAAAATATCGCTGTTCGAAATTACTAAGTATCATTTCTTTTACCTGCAGTAGAGCAGATTCCACCGATTTTCCAGATTGAAAGCCATACTGGTGTTTCGAAATAATCTTTTTAACTTGAATAAAATCATACAATCGTTTATAAATAATACGCTCTGCAATTTTTGAAAAAAGCGGCAGTACCGATATTGGTCGATAATTATTGAGGTCATTTTTACTGCCACCTTTATGAATGACAGTAACACGCGCAACCTTCATTTTATCAGGGAAAATTCCAGTCTGCAACATTCTATTGCAGATATAAGTTAGTGGGCCAGAGATGTCACAGATAGCAGCTTTAATCGGCGAAACGCTGATTTCATCGTAACCGGGCGAGCACGTGTCTTTCAGTGCGAGCACGGTAGATGCTATCTCTTCATCTGAGGTAGGTGTTAAAAACATAGAATCCATGTACGCTGTGGGAATGTAGGAAATAGCAGATTTAGAAGATGATGCTATCTTGGGGCCAAGAAAAGCACCTGATGTCAAAAAATGCATATTAAACTGATTTGCAAGCGTCGTGCCAGAGATGGCTGTTCCATTTATGTGTAGTTCAGTAGGTATACGTGGTCGTTCAATTCCTATAATTTTGTTAACAGCACCCCAAAGCCGTTTAGGGTTATTAATCAGCGGGGAAATCTTATTTTGATAATATGCATTTTTTGCCTTTTTTAGGTCTAAGCTTAATTTGTTCCTATACTTTTTAAACGCGACTAAGTCTGCCTGATTCTTTGTTTTCAAGAAACGAGCGAACATGAAGTCTTTTTCTTTAATGCGTTTGAATAATGACGGTGTGATCCACTCTTTTCTAGCTTTTCTGTGCTTCTTAACCATAACACGTGGAAAAGCATAATTATAGTTCTCACTGATTTTTTGAATAAAGATATCATAGGCTTTTGATGGATCAGATTCGCGGTACAATTCATCCCAGCTAGTTTCACTCATTAAAGAACAGAAGTTAGTAACGCTAGTGGAGTTTATTATCCGACGTGTATAATTAGATTTTGATACTTGTTTTTTTAAGGCGAACAGAGCAAAAAATGGCAAGTGGTCACTCAATCCCGACGAAAACACACCAGACACTATGTTTTCCGGATGAAAACTTGTAAAACAGACATCAAGGAATGTGGTAGATTGTTTAGTAACCCTTGTGGGTTGATTAACGACATTTTCGCACCCATAAGACGACATTATCTCAATCAGATTTATTTTAACATTGCTGGTTGCAATGTTAAAAAATGAAAATAATGAAAAAAGAGGTTCTTTTTTCCATGAATCAAACAGAAACGAACGAGCAGCATTGCGATGGCCTCGTATTGAAAACATGGGCACCTTGTGCGACACCCAGCGTGATGAACATGGTAACCTCTTGCGACTGTGGCTTGAATTTCCAACGTCCACGGTAGGCACTGTCGTCCTAGCCAGGACGAAGCACATCACTACCTCACACACTCAATAAAGTTGAAATTGGTGCCAGTGAGACTGCGAACCACCACAACCAGGACATACTACGGCATAAAAATATCTCGTGTAAGAAGGCACAGTTGACCCTTGCGCTAGCAAACGCCATAACTATAGATAAATCACAAAGCGCCGCGTATGCCGAGGTAGTCTTCGGATGCCATAACTACCATCCACTAAAGTTGGTCTACGTAGCACTTTCCAGGGCTGCCAGCCTCGACGGGCTAAACCTCAACAACGCAAAAGGTGACTTCAGGTTCCGACATGTCGCCGGCTCTATCCAACAGAGTCTGTCCACGACATGACCCGGCCAGCAAGCAGGCCCCTAGACATTGTCTCGGCCACGGTGTTAGAATAGGTTAGGTGTACCGACGCTCCGCCTCCCTGCCGGACACGGAGACGCGCTTCGCATTTTTTCCGACAGGCTGCGCTGGGTGTATCGAGGCTTCAGGTCTGCCGCCTCAACGGGGACCGCATCGCTTACAAAGCTGCATTGCAACAACTCTTCAACTGCTGGCCGTTCGTTTTTTATCAGGGTAACCGCACATATCTTATTTGAAAGTAAATGCACAACATCAAGAAAATTCAGCGGCGGTAGCCAACAGATGGAAATACATAGGAAATATAGCTTCTGCGAACAGCGATAATGAGTTTACAGGTGAACACGAACTTCAAAAAGATTTAGCTCGTGCACAAATAAGGCCATCGTGGCAATTAGGGTGAGGCCGCCGTGACGAACTGAGTTAATAATCACTGGGTCAGCAGCCGAGCACCTTAGCCACCGGGCTAAGGTGCTCGGCCACCTTTTCTTTTTGACTAAACCAGTTCGGGTCCACCGTGGCGGACCCGAACTGGTTTAGTCAAAAAGAAAAGGTATTCCCTGCAAAAGAAAGCAGAGGCGAGGAGGGGGGGGGGGGGGTTGACGTTTCACTAAACAATGGTTGTCAGAAGAAAGCAACACATTTGAGAATGGTAGGTTAGAAATTAGAAATTCCTCTCATGGGTTGGTTGTCGTTGTGCATACACCATATCCGATGGATTCAGGCAGCCGCCTTTGCAACGTTTACACGTGCTGGCTGGCGCGGGTTAATGAAGGCTAACGTCCGTTTAACGACCAATCCATCATGACTCACCGTGTGCCATTCTGATTGTGCCTCTCGTTATTCGTCACAGACAGGTTTGTTGCAGTAGCAGAAGTAGAACTTTGTGCCCTGCTCCGGGTGCACAAACGTGAAATGGTCGTGCTCGTTTCCTTTTCAGCGTCTTAACCATTTGCATTCCAGTTTCTTCTTTCGGGAATGATAGGAATTGAGAGTGACACCATATTCCGTGACGTCACTGTCTGACCCGTTAAAGGAGCACTGACACAAAATTTCTAAGGCGAGATAATGAGTGAAATAGATGTATATGGAGCCATACACAACGTCTACGAAATATCAAGGGCCAATATAGCCTACAACATATTTAAAATCAATTTTAAAATGCATGCCGCGCGACTGAGCGAGATGCAAGCACCTTGCGACGCCGACATCAACGCGGCGGATATGTAAACAAACCTACGTCACGAGTTTATGTTGTCTGGTTGCTGCTTGTGCCCTTGCGCTTGTGCGCTTGTGCTACCTGCCATTTTCTTCCTCCGTGCCTGCGGCTTTGCGTGTGCTGGTTGTGCTCCCTTCCGCTGTTCGCTCGTCATGCCATTTGGCAGATGTTATGGCCAGCTTACGCTAGCGGCAAGCCTGCCGCAACGGCGTGGTGCCGCAGAACATCGGCCGTCGCCGGACGCGCGAGAGCTGTCCAACGTGCACGGCAAGCTTCTCCGGCGAGGCATTTGCGCCTCCGAAAAGCATGGCCGCACTGCCAAAAGCGGTTGTCGTCCACTTCGAATCCATCAAGTGGCCGCCGTGCGCTCTGTAGCGTGTAAGCTCCGAACTGATGCTTCCATTTGCTTTAGATTCATGTCCTTAAGCTTCGACAGCAATGTATTCGTCCCGATTCGGCGCCGTTTTTGAGAGCCATAGTCAAATAATCGATGCTGTAGGGTTAACAAGTCAAAATGTTCACTTCCGAATGCTCGGAGGATATAGATTACGCGTTTCTTAGTTGTTTCTAATCCTCCATAGCTGGCGCCACTTCACCTAGTGCCACTTTGGGGCACTTTATTTGGTTTTACGCGACCCCTTTTTTGATGCCGGACAGACTAAAACGCTCTATTGACTGCTCGAACCATGCCTGGCAACGACATGGACGACGTCCGCACTTCTAGCGTGAAAAACGCGGATCAAAAAGCAAGCAGCTCGAAGCGTCCCGCGTCAGACGAACTGGCGTAGCAGACGAATCGTAAGTGCGGCGCCCGCCGCACCCGCTCTCGCGCGTCGCCTACGTCACAATTTTGCGTGGTCACGTGGCCAGCTGTGTTTACCCGTCCTCCGGAAGTAGTGCTGCCTAGCTCGGTGCTCTTTGAAATCGAAACTGCGACTGGGCGCTCTAAAAACGTCTCTAAATAAATAACCGTCGCGCACTCGTGCAAACGAAGTTTGCAGCCGTGATAAGTGGATCATAAGCTATTTATTGCAACAAAAAAAAAAAAAACAAGATGCAAAATTTTTGTGTCAGTGCTCCTTTAAAACTAACACGCCAAACCAGAGGAGGCCCCATTCGTGCACATACGTTATTCGCCAGTCGAAACGCCAGTCGATACGTTCGCCCCGGCCCAAACTTTCTTTCTCACATGTAAACCCAAGCAACACCGAAAAAATGCGCGTGAAGCTTGCAACGCAGCTGTTCAGCCTCAGTGTGGCAAACGGTTTAGAATTCTACTCGCAGAAGGGAACGCTTGGCTTATGCAATGTAAAAGGGACAATTGATTTTACGGTAAGGATGAACAACCTGTTCGAGGCCTTCAGTCGCAAGCACCCCAAGGAAGGCCTCAGGAAAGGAAGCAAAGATCTCAGCATCCTAGAATCAACATTGCAGTGGCTGAACAACTGGGAGAAAGATGTCAAGCTAGGTAAAGTAAATCCTCACAGCTTCCTGTCTCACTCAAGTGCTGAAGGTATGCGAGTAACAATACTTTCTACAATTCAGCTTTCAAGGTATTTGTTAGAAAAGTGTGGCTTTAAATATGTGCGAACAGCTAAATTCAACCAGGACGTTCTTGAAAAATTCTTTGGCGTATAATTCTACATTCTTTCATATCATTTAGCCGCACCCTACAATACTCGAGCTAAAGCAGCTTTTTCAGGCAAAAATATGTAAAATTCGTAGATCGTGCCAATACGGTGATAAAATTCTTGGCGCATCATAACGTACATATCTTGCAGTCTATTTAATTTGAATATATCAAAGAGCAGCTTCGTACCTATCGGTCACAAGCTGTCGCCCACTTTATTGCATTCTCTTTCAATCCTGTATTTTCCGACGTGGGAGCGGCGCGTCACGTGCTACTGCACGCCCGGAGAGACATAAATAGAGTTATCGTCATCTCGCAAATGTTTACGGAATTTGCAAATAAGCGGTGCGTAGTAAAAGATTCTGTAGGGTCACTTGATCTCATATGCGAAATGTCCCTTACGCATGATACCTGCTCTTTATATGATGCTGACCACAACTACATCAATTAATCTTTCGAGTACAAATGAAGGGTGAATTCAGCACGCGTCACGCAACTGCACATTTACTTTTGTAGACAAAATGCGGGCACGATCGCCCAGGCCACGGTGTTGCCGAGGCCGAAGGTGGTGCTTGTGAGCTTCACTCCGCATGCCGAGCCGTCATGCATAAAACAAGAATAAGTCTTTATATTTAACTTATGTGTATGATAATACAATACCACACAATCCTCACAGGGCCTTGCGATATCGCTACACACGATAAAACACCGAATGTTAGAAGCGTCAGGTTTGCGCTGGGTGTAGCCAGGCGGCCACGATACCGCGCGCGCCTCCTTTCGGCAAGAAAGGGATAGAGGTCCCCGATTTCTCCTCATTCCAACGCGCCGTCGCTCCACCTAAACTATTCTAACACCGTGGTCTCGGCCGAGCTGCCACCTTCAATAGGTGCCACAACCACAACAATGACACCACGCTCGGCGCTCTCAACGTACAGTCTGTGCACCTCGACCTCGAAAAAGACGCTCTGCTCACAGGAATTGGCCTGATAGCACTTTCTCAAACATAGAGCTATGAGCCCACTGAAATCACGGGATTCCAGAGTGTCGTCCACAGCAAGAGGCCTCATTGCTGGTGAGGCGGCGTGGGAACATAAGAACACGGCGATGCGCAACTCAGACACCGAACACACAGACACGCAGCGGAATCAGCAAGGTCTGCGTTGCGCAAATAATGCACAATAACAAAGACATTGCGCTCGCCGCTATCTACGTGAGGACTGTCAAGAACCCCTTCCACACATGCACACGGGTTTATGAAACATGCGTGCGTTCTCCACCATAACGAACAAATATTGCACTACATATCGGCTTACCGCGTCTGGTGTTAGTAATACTTATGTAGCTTTTGACATCGTTACGCAACTGCAAACAACTGGTTATATAACGCATGTGCGACTCTTTAGCATACGTATGTGCGTATATCATTTGCGCCTATCTTCAACGTATTGTAGTAACGCCTCGCTCATTGTAAAAAACTGCGCCCCAGTCACCTTCCCGCCGCGTGCTTCGCATTACATCAATTCTCACGGTACGTGGGATCTGCAGAGTGTTTTTATGCGCTACGTGCGTTTCCATTGACCCCGCACGTGTTCGAATGCTTACGCTTCGCTACTTCCGCTCCAACGTTATTTATTTCCGTAAACCCCGCCTGCTTGATTTCCTCAGCTTGACCGCAGCATGACGTAATGCATAAGAACCTGGGGGCGTTAAGCCATGCTCGTCGAAATCAAGTACTGCAGTTCGAAACTGCTTATATCACTGTAGCAGCTAATGCTGATGTTTTACACTGTTTTGTAATACAAGTTAGTTATTGCGAACGCTACCTACCGGTGCAAACAATTAGCGAGACACGTATTCCTCTTCGTTTTGACTCTGAAGACAACGAAGGCGAGCCGTTTAAGAGCTCCCGATAATGGTTTCACCATGATAATTTCATGTCTTGTATTGCAAGAACATTGCTGGTTTTCTTTTCATAAGGAATATTATTCTCTGTATTCACTCGTAAATTACTCGTACTGGTGCCACATTTCCTTCGGTTTCATGTGAATCTAGTACAGACCAGTACAGTATTTCAAAGGGCGCAGAGGCTTGCTGCTGGACGTGTAAACGCGCCTAAAACAAGCGGGTGAAAGAGTATGAGGCACATGTTGCCGTTGCGAGTCCCGTACTCTTTCGCAGCGTCGGCGCATGTGCACAGAATACGTTACAAAAAAGAGCTCGCAACGCTTGTTACAAACTCGTACCCGTCATTTTCCCGATATCACAAGATTTACCCCGACATATATACTACTAACATTTGTAAGATATGCAAGACTCAAGTAGCATCGCTTCTACACATGATGTGCGAATGTCAGGTCGAATATCAGAATGTTAATACCGAGACCCTTTCGTCGAATGTTAGTTCTGAGACCCTGCGCAGCTCCCACTTCGACGATCAGCTATGGGCCACCTAGAGAGCCCGCGAGGCGGCGAGGAGGCAAGATCTCGACGACTCCACGTGGGGGCCTAATCCACGCCGCTCAAACTGTTGGTTTTCAATAAAGTTTACTACTCGTCCTCCTCGCAAAAGCAGTCATTGTTTTCCACCTTCACAAAAAGAAAGCAATACAAAGCAGTTTAAATTTTGACGGATGGATGGATGGATGCTATGAGCGTCCCCTTTAAAACGGGGCGGTGACATGTCTGCCACCAGGCTCGAAGGAAAAAAAAAAAGCTTTTTTGTTTTATGTTGGCCTAATACCTTATCTACATTGATTAAATCTATGTTATTATACCAAAAAAATATAAATTCACGGTCCATCTCTCTGCCTCTTAAGGCAGAATGACCTTATTTTTCCCTCATTATTTATTTTTGTTCTTTATCTCTACTTTTCTGCCACCAATACTCTAACCGTCTCTTACTTATTTCTATCGCGGACGTGTGCAGCTTTCCATTGTTGTCCCTAAAACCCAAAGCTTCATGTAGACTCGTGCCCAAACGTATACCTGGGTGAATATCGCCACATTCAATCAGTACATGTTCCATCGTTTCCTTAGTTCCTCCGCAGCATGTACATTGTTCTTCTTCGTTACTGAATCTCGCTTTATAACTACGCGTTCTAAGGCAGCCCGACCTTGCTTCAAACAGTAAAGCGCATTCCCCTTGAATTATCATAAAACCGTTCCCTCCTTATTTCGTTTTTTCCCTTTCGGTAGTTACTCAGAGCCGGCTTCTTTTCCATCGCTGCCATCCAATAAGTCCTCTCCGCCTCTCTGACCTTCCGCTTAATGCTCCTTATTGCCATATCTCCCGCACTGCTAGCCGTATATTTACTGGTGAGCCTCCTAGTTCTTTTTCTCTACTGCGTGTCAACGCTTTTTCTATACAAATACCTGAAAACCTTCTCCGCCCATCTACTCTTCTTCATTTTCCTCAGCCTCTCTTCGAATATCATTTTGCTCTGAGCTTCCCTCACTTCAAAGCCTGTCCATCCCATATCACCCTTTACAGCCTCATTTGTCGTCTTCCCGTGAGCGCCCAACGCGAGGCGGCCCACCGTCCTTTGATTTACATCCATTCCTGATTGTACCTCTGACTTCATGCACACTACTGAGTTCCCAAATGTAAGCCCCGGGACCATCACACCCTTCCACAGCCCTCGAAGCACCTCGTACCTATTGTATCCCCATAAAGCTCTGTCCTTCATAATTGCAGCATTCCTCTTTCCCTTTGCTACCGATGCTTTCTCTTGTACCTCCATATATCTGTCCCCCTCATTTACCCATACTCCGAGGTACTTGTACTCGCTTACCCTCGGTATTTTTTGGCCCTCTATTAGGACCGCATGGTCTTCGTGATCATTGAATACCATCAACCCACATTTTGTTGCACTAAATCCTAGTCCCAGAGCCTCACATTCCCTTCCGCATATATCTGCCAGTCGCTGTATATCATCTTGACTGTCCGCAAATAAGACAATATCATCAGTATAAAATAGACCTGGAAGCTTTTGCTCAACCATCGTGCCGACCTGTTTGTGTGACAAATTAAATCCAATGTTGCTACCTTCTAGCGCTTTTTCCATCCTCACCATGTACAGCATGAATAACAGCGGGGACAAAGGGCATCCCTGTCTCAGCCCCTTGCTAATTTCAACGCTGTCCTTGCTACTTATTCCTTCCCATTCTATACAAACTGCATTTTCGCGGTATATTTCCCTCAAAAGCTGTATACAGTCGTCACTTATGCCCACTTCTTTCAGTATATCCCACAAAATTTCCTGATTAACGTTGTCATACGCCCCGGTAATATCTAGATAAGCTACGTATAAGGGCCTGTTTTCTATTTTCGATATTTCTATACACTGGGTAAGAACAAACAGATTATCGTCTAACCGCCTGTCAATTCGAAATCCATTCTGAAGTTCTCCCAAAATATCATTTTGTTCTACCCACGCTTCTATTTTTAATTTTACTGCCTGCATCGCCAACCTGTATAGCACCGATGTAATGGTTAGCGGTCTATACGAGCGAATGTTATCCTTTTCTCCCTTGGCTTTACAGATTAAGTTCATTCTACTTTTTCGCCAACTGTCTGGTATTTCCCTCTTCTGCAAGCACTTTTCTACGGCTTTCAGCAGTGCTTCTTTAGTTTTATGTCCGAGTTCGTTAATGAGGCTGACGGGAACCCCATCTAAGCCCGGAGTAGTGCGCTTAGGAATTTTTCCTTCGGCCTTCTTCTAATTGAAATTCTCTAGTACTACATCTTCGTCGGTTGCACTCCTTTGCGTACTTTTACTCACTGGGGGAATCCCCTGGGCGACCTTTTTAAACGAATCAGCTGTTATCTTTCGGATGTAACCTAGCGCTTCATACCCTTCCAATTGATTTCCTCCTTCATCTAACATATGTTGTTGCATTGTGACAGACTTCCTACCCAGCGCTTTTAGGTGGCTCCAAAATATCCTAGGCGCGGCCTTCTTCTTTTCGCGAATCTCTGTCATCCAGCGTTCACTTTCACCTTTAATTTTTGCCTCGACTAATTTCTGCACAATGGATTTTTGCTCTAAATATATTTCCCATATTTGGTTGACTTCGTCCTGTGGCCGCTTCTCCTTTTTTGCTTGTCTGTGCTCCCGTGATGCCTCACGTCGCTTCTTGATCGCCTCCCGGATTTCTTTGTTCCACCAACTTTTTGGCTTTCTCTTTCCTTTCCAACAAATAGTTTTCTTCTCTTTTTCCATTTCTTTCGTGATTACATGTAGCAACTCACTATACTTCCAGTCTTTGCCTGGTAGTTCGTCTACTTTTTCCTCTACTCTTGCGGCTATATTTGTTATTTGTTTGTCATTTAGATACAAGCTGCCAAACTTTGATTCTATGTTCTTATTTTCAGTTTCATATCCCATTTGGAATATTATGCGTTTATGATCACTACCCAAGCTGTTAATGCCTTCCTCCTCTATTCTCATCTCTCTAAGTTTGTCATATATTCCTTCTGTCATGAAACAATAATCAATGCTCGATTGCCGGTTTCCGACTTCCCACATGATCTGCCCCTCACACTTAGGCCCCACGTTAACTATCTCAAGACTACGTTGCTCGCAGAGATCTAGCAATAACTTGCCATTGGTGTCTGAATATCCGTCAAGGTCATGAATGTGAGCGTTCATGTCCCCTAGAAGGATTATTTCGGCATCATGACCAAATTCTTTAATATCGGTGCTTATGCATTTCACTATCTCCAGATTCTTTTCTCTGCAGTTATTCCCTGTCCACAAGTAAGCTACACCTAGTCACGTTTTCTTTCCACATACTGTGCCCGAAACCCACATGTGCTCTGAACACGTTTGTTTCACTCTATCCAATTTTGTTCTGCTATGAATTAGCATTCCAACACCCCCACCTCTCCTTTCTGAGGTGATCCTGTTACATCCTTCCCAAATATAATTGTCAATATGTGGTGGCTCTTCCCAGTCTCTAAGGTGTGTTTCTGTAACCGCATAAACACCTATCTGTTCCTTGCTTAACTGCTCCTCAATCTCTAACCATTTTGCCTTTTTTCTGTCACCCTGCATGTTTATGTAACTAATTGCAACACGCGCCTTCTCCCTTCTTTTACCTTTTCTCTGGTTTTTCACTATACTGCCTGTCAAAGAGTCCCCCTTGTTGTTTTCCTCATTACAAGCTACCGTGGGCACCAAAGGGCCCGCGTGCCCCCCAAAAAAGCTACTGCGCGTCCTGCCAGTCGCCAGCCCACCTCATGACCAAGCCTCTTATCGAAGTGAATACTGTCTCTGTGGAAACCGCCCCACCTGTGCACCTCCCTGTTTATATCCACTACCTCGAAGCCCTTCTCTCGACTAATTCGCCATATCTCTTTGTTTGCGTCGACAACAGCTCTTTGCAAGTTGATATCTCTCACTGGTACTTCCGGTATTGTGCATACCACTATCTGCACCTGAGGGGAAATGGCGCGCATGTCCTCGACCCCTTTCGCCAATGTGGTCGCTAGTTCGGCTGATTCTTCATTCAAGACGTCGTTTAGACCTCCCGCGATTATCACGAGGCTGCGTCCATTAGCCTTAGTTGCGAGTTTTGCGCTAGCTTGTCTCATCACTGATCCCAGCCTATGTCCCGGGAACTTCCCTATTAAAACTCGTTTGTCGCCTCTCACCCTTTCCTTGACTGCTTCTTCGCATCTAACTAAATTCGAGTCCCCGGCGATTATCGCGTGCTCCGACTCTTCTGCTGGACCGTCCCGCACCTGGCCACTGCCTCGGTTATTAGCGCGTGTCACTGCTGCTTTGTCCCCTCCCCTTCCCAAAACTACTTCGCGGAAGCTGGGTCCTGTGACCCTTGCACCTGTCTTTTCCAAACCTGTTTCCCCCTTCGCGTCTACCACTGTGGGGGTCGATGCCCCTCTGTTCCCGCTGTCGCCTGCTTCCTTGTTCGCCATGACTACCTTTGCTAACCCCTCCTCGGCTGACTTAAGCCTTTCCCCCATAGCCATCGTTTTTTCCCGCTCTGTCGCCAACGCGTTCTCCAGCTCGGCGATTCTTACCATGAGCTCATTCTGGGCAGCCATCATTATTTCCGTTTTCGCCTCTAACTCGCATTGCTTACACTTGGCGTCAGCTCCCTCTGTCTTCTCATCCGTACAAACCTCTATTTTCCATCCCATTCCGCACCCTGTACACTTTACGGTCTTTTTGACCATGGCTAGATCGTTCACACGGCGGATTAGTTACACTTAAAGTCAAATGGTATCACAAAGCTCCGCAAGTATGCTATACTTCAAAGCACATGTGTGCCTTTCAGCCCCGTGGTGACCGAACAAAAAAAAAAAGACCCAGGCGACTGTCACACAGGAAACAGTACAAAATTGTAAGCCCTATTAAGCTTCAATCTAGTGGCTTATGTACTCATATAACTAAAAAAACAAGCTCGAATCATGCAAAAAAAAACTTATCTGACGCTGTCATTCCGGAGCCCACGAAAAACACGTCCGTCCTCTCCGCAAGGTGACGGTCCAACTCCAGTCTACTTGCACAGCGCCACCACGCGGCCCCTGTTTGACTTCCTGTTTGCGCAGCGCCATCTCTTGGGAGCCATGGGTAGTTCCAAGCTACCGCTGCCTATTTTTCTTACCATTGTGAAAGCTGTAGTTTCCCCTCTCTAAACTGGTTCTTTATTCATGGTATGCTTTCCTTTTTAAAGCTTCACCATGGCGAGAGGGGATGAAAAGAGAAGAGCTTCGCCGACAATGCACATGCGTGACAGGGCCTTATCATGCCGAGCATCTTAGCCCCGTTTCGGCGCTGGATGAAAACAAGTCCACGTGCGCCATCGCAACAGCCCCCGCGCAAGGAAGACCACCAAGGTGGGGGTGGAAAGGAAAGTCCGCTTACGAACGGGCTGCGGAAAGGTCGTCGAAACTCTTCACTAAACTGCACATCCGGAGTACTCGGTAGTTCAAACGGGCACAAGCTTGTCGATAGCCCCCGATGTCAAAAAATTGTCCGGGGAGCTTGGCGACCTCCGTCGACACAACACGTTTGGAGACAACGTGAAAGTTGCGGCGCACAAGCGAAACGACACGGGAAAAGAAAGTGACGAAAGGACGATGCGCTTACTTCCAACAGAATGTTCACTAAACTGAAGTGGAACTTTATGAAACACACAGCGCAAGAACCTACAGGGACGCGGTAAGGGAACACACACAGCGCTGACTTACAGCCTTTTATCTCACATAGAGCGATAAAATGCTCTAATCGACTGTTGTAAGTCAGCGCTGTGTGTTCCCTTCCTGCGTCCCAGTAGGTTCTTGCGCTGTGTGTTTCGTAATGCTTCACCAACAAGCCAAAGTTCGCTCTATCGTGAAGTGGAACATATGCGTTGAGCGTTGACCAGTGCGCGCAGGCGCTGACAGTCTGGCTGGGCAGGCAAAGCAAAATCAAATGCAACGATAACAAGGGCGCGGAGCAGATTGATTAAAGCACTCGAAACGCTACACATTTACACGTGCTGAGCCACGCCGCTGCGCTTTGTTTAGGAATACAAGCGCTCGTTCAGTAAGGTCAATAGATGGTTTACTGATACATGAAGCTCCCACTCTCGCTATTTCCACTGTCTCAATAATCTCGGGGGTTGTCTTATTGTTGTTGGCGCCGATCAAGATCCAACTCACGAGTGAATGTGCACAACCACAGGCCCTGCAATACTGACTAAGATGAAGTCTGCCATATTCCGAGAAATGTTAAAATGCTCACGAAGTCTGTTATACAAACAACTGCCGGTTTGTCCGATATAATCCTTTCCGCATGACAGTGGGAAAGAATACACGACACATTGTGGACACGAAAGGAAAAGTTTTCTATGTTTTGTGACACATGAAAAGCGGACATTGCTTTGTAGCTTGCCTTACAAAGCTTCGAAACTTTGTTCGGTGCAGAAAAAAACACCCTTATGTTCGCCTTGCTGGCTACCTTCTTGAGACGGTGTGACATATGTCGTGTATGTAAGGGACACCAGGGATGGCTTATGTGATCACTGGCATCACCTGAGGATTTATGGATGTTCCGTTTGACTGTCCTTAAAAGTCCTTCAGCTACTGAAGTGATGACCTGATGAGGGTAGCCTGCTGTGATTAAACGATTTGTTAGGGAGGGAAAACTGTTCTCACATGTGTGTGAACAGGACTTCCTTAAAGCAGTTTTTAGGTTGAGTTTGGTGCTCCCTCGTTTAACAAGCTTTGAATGGCCTGTTGAGAAAGGCAGTGAAGGCTTGCTACCACGTGTTTGGTACAGCCAGCAGATGTACTCGAACGTGCTTTAACCAGTCTGCTCCCACCTCATTGTTATTGTTGCATTTGATTTTGCTTTGTCGGCGCAGCCACGACTCTCAGCGCCTGCGCGCACTCGTCCACGTATATGTTTCACGTCTGTTTAATAAATATTTAGTTGTAAGTGCCGGTCCTTTCGTCACTTTCCTTGTCCGTGTCTTTTCGTTTGTGCGCCACAAGTTACACAATGTATCACTACCAACAGGGCTACTCTAACATCATTTCAAGTTACAGTTCTAGTACATTGTGCCGCTCCTCCAGTTCTACGTTCAACCCCAATTCGCTCGCTACATTGACAGCCACCGCTGTCTTTCGCGCACGAGTTGTGTCCTTCTGTCTAAAGGCACACCGACTACTGTTCGAAGTGCAACAGATTGCGGGCTTGCTCGCGCCCTCCCATGGACATGGAATAAGAACCAGCAAAATACTCAGGTCGGAATGGCAAGGGCAAGCTGGTCTCTACAAAGAATGCCTGCACTCTCAAGTTATGACGACTCAGAAACAACCTTGCACCAAGAAAAAAGATGGCATGAGCTATGCCGTTTAATAGAAGATGTCGTGGAAGCTCTCTGGAAGCCCACGCTCCGTCAACTAAGGGGGTCACCTCCTAACAAGCAGCCAAAACACCAGAACGTTGTCCACGTTGAAGGCAACATAGAACTACCCGACTTCATACTGCATACTTTAGGTTTGGGACCGATGTTTGCAGTTGAACCAACCGCTACCGGGCCCGAGCTCCTGTCCCTGTTTCGCAACATGGCAAAGCCGGTCGCCGAGCAAGATTTTTCTCGTTGTGTCGACGTCATTTCGTGCGCCAAAAATTCCTCGCCGAGCCATCCTTTGAAACGAGTTCGGAGATTTCCTCAAGACGGCAGCCTGCTACCCGCAGATAAAGAAAGTGGCTTCGTTGTTTCGCCTTTGGACCGCCAATGGTTAAAGAGGCACTGAACAATAATTTCACATGCAAAGAATCGGTGGTGTTCACTAAAGTCAGAGATGATGCAAAAAGGCTTCGCTGTAAGCTGGCTCTCACTAAATTGGCCCAGAGTAGAGACAACAGAGAATCATTAGCGTTATATATATTCTTCTTGTCCAAAACGCACAAGCCGATTCGATGCTTCTCGTCCAAAACGCACAAGCCGGGATGACCCCTAAGGATCATAGTGTCAGAGCAGAGCACCTGGCATAAATCCGTAGCATTGTTTGTGCAACAAGAGTTAAAGGGTACTTTACACGAATATTTTCAGTTGTCGTTTTTTTGCGTCAAATGAAAGGTCAAGCCCTCAAAGCCTAGAAAAGGCAGTGCTAAGTGCGAGTGCACACTGAAAAAAGAAATTACAGTATGTTCTTAAAAACTAGTTTCGGTTCCTACTGCACCCTGACGTCACAACACGGTATGAGCTTCTCGTCACGTGCTCACACAATATATAGTAACATTTCCGCGGCTGCTGCGCACCGTCGTTCCGTTGGTAACGCACAAGCGGACATTTTGGAAGTTTTGATGACGCACAAGTGGCAATCTTGGAAGTTTTGGTACCTAACGTCATCACAACTAGTCAGACTGCTGCGTGAAGTCACAAAATTTGTACTGTAACCTGACGTCAAGCTAGTGTCGATGTCGGTAGGTGCGCCATTGAAACATTGACTTTAATATCAAAATAAAGCATCTTACGATCATTTGCTGAGCTTCCCACTTGCTCAGAGCCATCTCTGCATACAGGAGATTTGTACGGCAGAGTAAACTCGCCTTTAAAAAAAATTTATCACTTGAAGACCCGTTTCTAGGGGAAATGCGGAACAAGTGATCGAGTTTAACAAGAAGAGCCTACTAAAAGCTTTTTCAATCGACTTCCAAGAAACTCTACTACTCGCTACCGCATAATGACTGGCTCAGCTGCGTAGAAGAACGCATCGACACTCACGGAGCCATCAGTTTTGCAAACAGTGCGGGTGTTCCACGGTTGAAGGACTCTTGGAACATTTGTACTTTTACCTGAAGACTACCTTCTCTTCTTGGGAAGGTGACATTTATCTCCAAAAACATGGTGTATGTATGTGTTCGTGACTTGCTGCCAGTTTGAGTGACTTATTTCTTGCAAAAAAGGACAGGGACATTACATGCAAGCTCAGTGGTTCTAGTGTTGTAAAAATCCTGAAGTATGTTGACGACTATTTGGTTGTGCTGGCGCGCTCCGAGGAAGACTCGACATTGACTCGTTAGAGACTAGTATGGCTCGGACTCTTGCAATGTTCACCGAGTGTTTAAATCCATTGCTACTCACACATGGGTCCGCGATGATTGATGCTTTCCTTCAGTTTGCGCGTGCGGGAAACATAGGGGGTATGTCTCTTGTGATTGTTGATTCTAAAAAAAAAATTGTTGGGAGTCAGCGCTGTGTTTTCGTGTTCCTTTTTTTTGTCTGTGCGTGGTTGCACTGCCGGTCGATCATGAAGTACCATCAATTGGGTGGTACTTCATGATGGAGCTCATGTTTCGGTCTTGTTATAGTATACTACACACGGCTATGGCAATATACGTTACGCTCCCCTCCCTCCTTCCCTCCTCACGCTCACTTGCCTTTCACACCCCTTGCTATACTGTAATATAATCGGCTATGCTATGCGCTGTCCGTGTGTGCTTTTTCGTCTTGTATTCTGCGCTGCACAATTCAATTCGTTATAAATCAACACCACCTAGCCCGGCTGTCCGTTATGGTAAATGCTATGCTTTACCGTGCCCCTCGTCATTTCCTTCCTCCTCACCATAATATTACTGCTCCTCGCCCTTACTTCCCTTTCCCACCCCTTGTATAGATAATAGCCATGTTATGCTATGCTTGCTATGCTATGCTTTACCTTCTCACATCACTCCTCAGTCTCACTTCCTTTTCTCTCCCTCTTGCTACACATGGCTATGCTATAGATAGCTATGTATGCATGGTTTTGCGTGCGTCACGCCTTACATGGCTATGCTATACCTTCTCCCCTCCTCCTCACCTTCACTTCCTTTTGCCGCACCCTTAGTATACCGTACTGTATATGGGTTGCTATAGTTGCTAGTCGTTTTATTGCGATAGCAATTATATGAACAGTCTCGGCTGGAAAATGTCCGTCCCCGTCGCCGTCATTCACCGTATATGTATAAGTATGTATATATATAGAAAGGCCACAACGAAAAATAATTAAGAAATTCTTTCCGACGCGCGGAATCGAACGGGCGACCTCTCGCTTTCCAGCCCGCCGCGTTAGACCTTAGGCCACGACAGCACCGTCTCGCAGCCTGCTAACGGCGAGCTATTTATGTACACCACGTAATTCAGCATGCTTTCTTAGTGGTCACATAGATGGCGCGACGTGCGCGCGTGTTGCGCGCTTTAAAGATCGTCGCCCCGCCCCTGCGAACGCCGTTGCTGTTCGCTCTACAGGGCGTCGTCGCTTTCGTGCGCTTATCTCAAGGAAAGAAGGGGCGGCCGGCGGGGTACTTCGCTTCGCTCGCTGCAGCGGCCGCGTTTGCGAAAGGAGCGCGCTGTTCAAACAGAAATAAGTAACAACTGTGACAATTAGTTCGCGCTCGTCTTGTGTGTACCTGTTGGTTTGTTTCGTGCGTCCTGCTTTATGTTTGAGCAGTGCGCTTCAAGTGTCGAGCTGTGACGCATTAGTTCGCGCTCGTCCTGTGTGCGTTCTTTTCGTGCGTCCTTTGGGCTCGAGCGATGCGCTGGCAATTTCGAGCTGCTTTCCGTTCTTCGCGTTACATTACAATTTATTGCTATCGCAATCATTGCTTCGCCGTTGCGGCGAAACTGTGACTTTTTTTGTGTGGTATAGTTGTTTTTTGTAAGTCAGTTGTTAGTCCTTGTTTGTGCTGTGTTGACTTCTCTCTTTTGTGCGTGTTTCTACTACCAGACTTTTTCTTCCACTGGAATGAAAGATAGCACTCGCCAGTCTTCTTATTTCCTCTGTTTCCGTTTTTCTAGGATGCAGCTGACCAGTGTGATGTATACCAACAAACCAAGCAACCTAAATTAGTCAATGCAAGTTTCCAAGCCAGCACGTTTCATCAGCCAGCCTTCAGTAATCTTGAATGCAACCGGACTAAGCGGCGTGAATCGCTCACCTATCGCGGGCGCTGATCACTTTTGCTGGGCTGTGGCAAGGTATTTCCAACGTAGCGTTCATCAGCCGAGCAAGATGTGAAGGCGCTTAAAGCGGTCATTTGACTCGATGGCCTCGGCGCTCCCGCTCTCTGGCGCACCGCCTTACCGCGCCCGCGGCACGCCGATTTCTTCCGGCTTGCCGACGAAGACTCCGGCACTTCGCTGTCTCCTGTGCGTTCCATCACATTAATGATGATGATGATCACTGGCTCTCACCAACCCTGGGAGATTGGCCCAGAAACTGCTAAAAAATGAACACATATAAATTGTATGGCTATTGAGACATTTTAGAATAACGAATATAAATAAAAGTGGTAATTTACAATGGCGCATTTCAGGTGGTTGCGCACTTCGTCTCTTTCTCAAGTGTGACAGAAGCCAAGCCCAAGAAAAGAATTGCAGTCTCAGCCATAATGCATTAACTAACTTGACTAGCCTCTGTGCTTTTTTGGATAACCTTTAAAAAAATTACCATTGTATTCTGCTATGCAGGCGCTTGTATCCCTCCGCAAACGTCTTACAGCGATAATGTTTATGGCTAGGACCTGGGCTTGTACTCCTCGCGGCCGTGCAGCCACGGTAGTGCTTCAGGGGCTCCTCGCGCGAGCTAGAAAACAGCTGCTACCATTTTGGCACGGGAGGCTTTCAGCTGAACGGTCCTCCCGTTCCAGTGTGAGGTTGTGTAAGATCGTTGGGAAAGAGGTAGCCCAGACGCCGCGGCCAATTCATGCGCCCCAATCCCGATTCGCGCATGCTCGGCAGCACGGCTTGTTGCTGCGCCTGAACGGCGGTAGTTCAGCGCTAGAGAACATGAGGACAACGAAGGGAAGGCACGATGGAGGCGTTACACACAACAATAAAGATCCCTGACCGATCCATACAAAACTACCTTCGGATCACGTCACCGATCATTTGACCCTCGTAGCATCAGGGAAGCAAGATAGCAAGACAGAGGGAAACACTAAGAATGGCAAAACAAAGCGCTCGAACAAAATGACGGGGTAATTATTCTGTCACAGGATGCACACGTTCTTTGTCGGATGATGTTAGGGAAGCCCTACTCATACAGCCACTGCGGTAGTAGTCAGTGCTCACTCTTCATTGTTAAGCGGGCAACATCGCACTTGCGTCCAAAAGGCGTACACTCACGCATTCTTGGCAATGACTATGAAGAAAAGCAGCTGAAGGCGTCCTATTACATGTGGTTTTCTCCTGCAACTACGTCCTATGTAACCATTTGCTCTATTGGCTCAGCACAGTGCAACCTGACCGGTGGAAGAACGTTTTACTCACTTACCGTGTTTGGAAAAAAAGGAAGATTTGAATGCATTAGTTCTGGTGTTGAAAGGAGTAAGGGGCTCAGCTGCCTCGCTTCTTGGGTTTAGAGGGGGCAGATTTAACCATCCGGATTTCCTGTGTTTCAGCTGAAAAATAAACGTCAATGTCTGTATATCGCGCGTACGCTGCACTGTTTGAATACCGTGTTGACACATTAAGATGGCTGGGGAGTCTGTGCGTTGACACTTTGAGTGAATAAACCGTATAGACTTCCGCTGAATCCTCTCGAATGCATCAATGTTCTGTTTCGTCCGTGGCTCTCAAACAATAGCAGCATATTGCTACGGATGTGATGGATTTAATTACAATGGAAAACAAACAAAGAATGGTCCGAAGCTGCCGGTCAGCAATCCCTCGCGCCAGTTCTTCTTCCGCGCTCTTTCAGCGCCGCGTTACATTGTTCTCCGGGCAAGCCGAAACTCACCGAGCGAGCAGAAGCGATCGGTTGTTCTATGGCTTCAAGTGTGCAATATGCACAAATTACGTCTTGCGTGAACGCTGGTTCTGAGCTGTCAGTTTCGCAACGACTTAAGTGACGTCACACAAGCACAGGGCAATTACAAATGGACCTGAGTACTTCAAGGAAGCTTCTGGCAAAGTCTCTTCTTTCAAACAGGCGTCCACAGTTAGACAAACTCACCTGTAACGAAAGTGAACGGCAGGTGTCCTGCGTCGTAATGGTCCTTAGCCCGAGCTAGAGCACTGCACGGGTCGTGATTCTCGGCCTGGGCCCGGGTCTCGTTCACATTTAACCGCCCGAACCTGACCCGGTAACTCAAAGCGAGACCCGGGCCCGGCCACGGACCCGAGAAAATATTTCGCCTACCCGGCCCGGCCCGGCCCGACCCGACCCGACCCGACCACAGATCGGGCCCGACAGAGGCCCGAGTCAATAGGTGGTGTTGCCCGAACATAGAATCGACCGCAAGGCGTTTCAAGTGGCAGATATCTACGCATGCTTGGCGCATGCTTTGCTAGCAAGTATATTTTAACCTACGGTACTTTCTTGTAAAAAGGGGTTGGCTCACCGTGGGAACAGTTGAGCGGACGTACTGGGTAAGATGAACGTTTGTTCGGCCACGGCCGCTGGATAAAAAGCGCACGGGTACGGCCTGCCGCGTGCTCCGAAACCGGCGTGATGGGCCTAGTTTCCCGAACCACCGCCGCGGCGCCATCGTTGGGGGACAGGTTTCGCGGACGCCCGCGGGATCACATGCGCGCGCGCTTGCGGCAGTTATGCTTGAGCGCGCGCGTCTTCATGTGACACCCGAAATCTTCTTCTAAAATTTATCTAGCGTGTACACATCACTTAATTACCGATATTTCTTGTACATTCTTGCAGCGCTTGGGAATTTTTGTTCTTGCCTTGCCAAAGATGCAGCTTCGCGCACCGATCGCTTTTTGCGGAAGTAATCGCGTGGGCATATTTTTCTGGTATCCTGGAAGACCACAATTAACCAACCTGGAGGCGCTGCACCTTTCCTAATGCATCAAAATTCTTTATTTTGGCTCTGAGTATGTTGCTTCAGATTTAATCACTTCATTTCAAAAAAGTGATCTAAGAAACTGCAGCGGCCACTGTTTATTTGGCACAAAATAAGATAAACTTCTTCCTTCCTCTAAACATGTTTATAGAACACATACGGTACGGTATCGCATGCAACTGCCATGAAATAATGCTTATCATATGTGCGACCATCTCATAGAAGGAGAGTCGAGTAACTTTGAAATTTCAGTGACTACATCTTCAATACTGACAATTGGGCGAGCTGTTACGGATTAATTAATATGAAAACGGTCAGACGGAAAGAGTGATGAAAAGGCTGAAAAACACGCGAACACAACTGCTTGCATTCCTGCGCTTTTCAGTATTTTTGTCTCCTCCCGTTACGCCGTTTTCACGATAGTGTAACGAATTCAACAGTGAACATAAAATCTGGACAAAATGTGAGAAGTTATTTTATTTATTATGAATTCAGGGCTCATCCCTGCTAGCTGCAGACGTTGGCTTGTTGCAAACGTTGTTGAAATCCAGTGGCCGTGACACCACCTTCCCGTTTTCTCTTATCTCTGGTTTTTTTTTTTAGTTCCCACCTTTCAGCCCGCGGCATCTTTGTCATCGGTTCCGGTTGTTTACGAACGCTGTCGCGTTGCGGTGGCGTGCACTGCCCCGCAGTGCCATGTGGTACTGATGTTGGTTGCCGTGAGAAGCACGTGTATCCCTTTTATTCAGAGAGTTGGGTTGTCTGTGGTCATTAGCGGTACGGGGCACAGACTCAAACTTACCTCAGCAAAACATGCGGAGACAAAAAAGTGCAGAAAAGCGGCTGGTGGGCGACGACAAGATATCATTTCAAACAAATATACGTGGCAGCCAACACACACATTGCGAGCGACTCACAGGGACAAAGTTAAGGTGGGTCACTTTTGACAGCTATGCGGTAAACAACAAAAAAAGGGGTGGGGGGTGGGGGTAAACGCTTCTTGTACTCGCTTCTGTTTTCTTCTTATTTTTTGTTATTGTTTTGTTATGCCTCCAGCTTGTGAGCCCAAATTTTGCCTTCCCTGTCTGTTTCCAGTCTGTGCAGACCATAAAACCTTTCGTTTTGGTCCTTTGATGTTAGCCGCTGTACAGGCACTGGCGAATCTTCGTTGCACACCAACGTGATTGTCTTCTGGCAGTCTCCGTCATGTGATTCTGTCATCTATTACTGTTTATTTTTTCTATTATATATTTTCTACAAAGGCACCCGTGCTCGCTCCAACAAAGATACGTACTTGACTGTCCTACAGCAGCCGTGGTTTTGCGTGCTACTATAGTATACTTGTGTAAATATAAAAACGTGGTTGTCACTTGACCCGGCCGCCTCGAAAAAACTGGGTAAGCGATTGTCACGCATGAATATATATATAGTCACTCCTGTGATCGGCCTTATATATACATCAATTGGATGACATTTTCCTGCTAAGAACTGTCAAGAATATTTGCAAGCCACTTCTAATGAATATATAATTCCGCAGCCTTTTCATTGAAAGTTACGAGGAGTGCGTTACTATATTTGTAGAATCCGCTAGTATCAAGCATCCGAAGCTGAATTACTTTTCGGCACAGTATCATGTATCAGACATCATGAAAAAGATTCAACGTATGTTTTTACATGCACTTCCTGTGTATAAAGAACATGAACGTGTATTGTCAGATGTTTCAAATAAATACTCGTCAAGCATTTTCAGAAAGGTGCTGAAGAAATGTCACGGAAATCAATATGTTAAAATAACAAACGATGCAATTATTACACGCACATAGATATAACAACCACTTTTTCACACATTCAGCGCCATATAATGTTACTACGCGCATTGTGGAATATTCTTTCAGACACAAAGCAAAAATTTAGTTCGGCACGTACACGGAAATTTAAGTGGCTATTTAATCAGATTACGCGAACGAACTCAACTGAATGCATGATATGTCATGACTGCGATAGATGAGATAGAAAAACCGCTTGGAACAGCTGAGTGAGATCGCTGTTGTGACCACCACCAACTAATTTGCTGCGGCTGCTGCCCCAACGGAGCCGCCGGCACCCGTTTCCCCTTCCCCGCCCCGTCGCGCCGCAGCGGCCGCAACTGCAACTAGGGCCGACACGCGCTCTCCCATAGAAAGCCGCCCGACGCGGCAGGCCGTACCGTGCGCTTTTTATCCAGCGGCCGTGGTTCGGCAGTGGTATACTGTAACTAATTTTCTAGGAATACAGTCGGGATCATCAAGAGCATTTTGTAGCAGATATTGTAGGAAAAGTGATTTGCAGCATGAGTCCGGTTAAGATAAGGAGCGCAATAAAAACAGAGGGGACAGAGAACAGAACGCTCTCTTCACTTTGCTTTTATTGCGCTCTCTATTGAAATTTTATGGGACACGAAAGTGAAACAATGAATCGGCTTAGATTGATAAATTGTACTCTGAGAAATCTAATGTGCTTAGTTTCATATACACGGATTCATTAATAAAGGAGAAAATCAAGGTCAATGTTTCATTTTTACATTTCGCCCAATATCTCTACGCGTGACAACACGGATTTCAAAGCGTATTTTTCGTATTTTGGCGACTTTGGCTTGTCGAAATTTCCTGAAGCTTCGTATGCTAAACCTACGGCCCCCTCGGAAAAAATGCACGTAATTTTTACCGATTATGAAGTGCGTAGGACCTAGCAGACGCCGTCAAAATCTATGACGCGTTTGATGCGGGAATTTCAAGGTGGCGTCACCAGCCGTAATTTCTTTTTGTGCGTTTTCTTGCTTCCCATGCGTCTTCTCGGGGCAGGCGTGGGGATCTTGGAATTGTGAGAGAGTAATTTACTAGTACGACAGAAATCGTCTTTCCCTTTAATGTCCCTTTAACGCGTGCCGTAACCACAAAGCCAGTCGTGAACCCTTCTGGATATGTAGCACATACATCTTCATCATAGAAGCACCTTGCCACATGAAAATAAATATAGGAAAAAAGCCAAATCTATTACATTTGTTATAAATACACTAACCCAGATAAAAATCATAACGAACCACGCGCACCACGTGCACTTTGGAAGTACGTATAAGAAGCCGAATAGAAAAAAAGAAACTATTTTCATAGCATTCTTTTCATATATCACACCATTGCTATTATATATAGTCTAAGTTTTTGTGGCAAAGTTTATAGTTTATTTGTTCGCAAGTTACTGTACAAAAAATAAAATTATCAAGAGATTCCACTATAAGCACACCATGCGCCGTTGTATCACATGTCCTGCCGCGCTAAAAATTCTTGCACTGCTTGCGCCAGCCGCAGGGGCAAACATTTGCCTTGCGAAATTTGAAGGCGTCGGCAGTCATAGCTCTCAACGTCCACCACTGGAGCAAATCTAGGATGTCTTTTATTTTATTTTTTATTTATTTTATTTTATTTATTCAATACTGCCAGCAACCTTTTGGTCGCCAAGGCAGGAGTGGTTACAGTGCAGAAGGTTACACTTGTTACCAGTAAATGTCGTGTACAACGACAAAATAACACCAATAAGAGTAATACAATAAACAATCAATCTAGTGACTAATGACAAGTAGCAAAGCCCACCTGCCGCAAAGGACCTGCCGTGGACCTTTGCAGAATGAAAATGGCTCTCAAGCTCATTCCTTCATTTCTCTCGTTCCCGAACGTTGTGCCACTTTTCAATGTAATCTATAGATGCATCTGAAGGCTTCTCCGTGCAGTTTTCAGCAGTGTTTGTTATGCACGGCTTACACATGGCGCTTTTTGTTTCATGTTATAATGGTGTATGCCTTCCTAACGATGCTGTACCGGTAGAATGTGGCCTACGCTGGTACGACTACACTGCTAGGACTGGCAGACTGTGGGCGAAGTGATTGCGATCTATTTTCGGGGTTCATTCCAGTTTGGTAATAAATATGCGAATAAGCTTCTCCACCAATGGCGTAGACCCATTGCATACACAACACAAAATGACACTCGACCGCATCTGCCTGCCCGACCTCCACTTAAGGTCAAGGAGGGGCCCCTCCCCCCCTCCCCCGAAAAAAAAATTCTGGCTACGCCCTATTATCGACGCTTACTCATTGGATGCATATGATTCGAGGTAAGGGGTCATCACCCGGCATATAGGCTACTTCGTGATTCTTATTTCAAGCCAGATATTTCATCAAGCTAATATACTTTGCCTTTAAGCATGAATGTATATGTTTAATTGACTTATGCTATACCTGCACATTCCAACGCTTTTGTGGCAGTATCATGTAGCTCTGGCACTATATAGTGCAGGTGTTTCAAACACGCGGCCTGCAAACCTCTCGCTAGCAGCCTGCGGCCCGTACATGAGTCTTCGTCCCTTTTTTTTCTTTATAAGTACGTCCTTGAGCTACACATGCATGACAGGTCTAAAGCATTTTTTTCGCGAGGCATCGCCTACATCTACCATGTGTTGATACATAACCGTGAAACAAAACTCTGTATTGCAGAATTGACGCCCTTTTGGAGATGGGTGTCGATATGTTGGTGGCAACATGCCGCCAAATATCCTTCAGAAATGACCCATATATGCAATATTAAAAAGATCTTTAAAATGGCAACGGTAGCTGACATCTAGTACAACGTTTTCTCCCCCCCCCCTCCCACCCTCCACTCCTACCTTCGTGACTGTCCTGGCCCTTTCGGAAGTAAATTTTTGTGAAGGCGGCCCATTAGCTGAGGCGAGTTTAAGGCCCTTGATATAGCGAAACAAGACGAACGCTCAGATGTTAACAATGTGGGCACACAAATCCCAGTTCTTATGCTCCGCTGCGACGAACATTGAAAGCATGCTGATGATGATACGATTGGTGTGCTCAGTTAGGCCGTTGGTTTGAAGGTGCTATGGCGGGGAATGCCGATATTGACAGCCAAAGAGCCGTAGCAACGCGGTGAGCTGCCGGCCGCGATCACTTAGCACCACACGAGGGGTTCCGTGATGGAGGATGTTCGAGTGCAGTAGAAACCACGACACATCAGGTCAGGTGGCTGAAGCAGCTGCCATCGTTTCAGTATGCCGCGTTAGGTAACCTGCGCACACGACAATCCAGCGGCGGCCAGTGGAAGACTTGGGGAAGGGGCCCAGTAAATCTAATGCCGACTTTTTCGAAGCGTGAAATCGGTGGCTCAACTGGTTACAGTGTGCCTGCCGGAGGAGTACTAGGTTGCTTGTAGCACTGGCAGCCATCACAACTCGCGACGTCTTCCACAGTTGAGGCCAGTAGAGACGTTGTTGGATACGGTGAAGCGTCCGGGCAAATGTTGAGTAGCACTGACACTTTGGGCGAGTTGGTACAGATGCATGGCTTCAGAACGGCGCAACAAGGAAGATGAAAAGACGAAAAGGCGCTGTGTTCGTGTGATCTTTCGTCTTTTCGTCTTCCTTGTTGCGCCGTTCTGAAGCCATGCGTCCGGGCAAATCCAAGGTGCCCAGACGTAATGTCGTCGAGCGTGGCCTGGAATGCCGCAAGGCGCAGACATTCTGGCATGACGAGGAGCAGTGGGGCGCCATTGCTGGAGTAATTATTGCGATACAGTGGGCTGTCATAAATCACGAATGGCGTTGCGCGTTCCGAGCTACGGGTCGCATCGATAATTTGTCTCAATGAAGGGTCGCGTTGTTGCTCGTGACTGAAGGCGTCCAAATTTGGGAAGTCGGAGGAGATTGCAGCCAGGTAGGCATTGAAATCGTCTTCGGTGTCTACATTACGAGATGGAAGACGAGATAAACAGTTGGTGTCTGCGTGGCATCGACCGCTCTTGTAAGCACCAGAAAAGGTATTTCATCACACCTTAAGGGCCCGAAGGCATTACATACGGGGGGCATACACAGGTTTCGAAAGAGTACAATAAAAGCAATTGGTAACAAATCACACAAAAGAAAGAGAACAAGCAAATGCATCATCGGTTAACACAAGGACAACTTAACACGCCATAGGCGCATATTTCTAGAGCAAATGGCGGGTTAGGGGTTAGTTCTTCGCGAAATTTTTCTCGATCTGAGCAGGAAGCGTGTTCCACAAGGTTATTGTGTTGGGGAAGAAGGAGTTATTCATCCATGGGAACCATCGTTAAAGGCGCAACACCACACAACACAAGAGAAGACCAGACGAGCACAGGCGCAAACTAACAACTGATTTATTGAAGGCATATCTCCAGGCATATATACCAACAGGCTGCGCAGGCGCAACGTCACAACAATCCTCGGAAAACATCAAAAAACATCAAAAATATCGCGAAAGAAAATCAATTTCAGCTTTGTAAAGCGCAATGGAAGTGTCGCTGACACACGCCTCACCTGCTTTCCTGATTAGAAACGCTTCTAACGTTTCATCAGGAAAGCAGGTGAGGCGTGTGTCAGCGACACTTCCATTGCGCTTTACAAAGCTGAAATTGATTTTCTTTCGCGATATTTTTGATGTTTTTTGATGTTTTCCGATGATTGTTGTGACGTTGCGCCTGCGCAGCCTGTTGGTATATATGCCTGGAGATCTGCCTTCAATAAATCAGTTGTTAGTTTGCGCCTGTGCTCGTCTGGTCTTCTCTTGTGTTGTGTGGTGTTGCGCCTTTAACGATGGTTCCCATGTCTGAACACCAACTAGCCCAACAGTCAACTCTCTTAGAGTTATTCATCGCCGCTGTACGACGACTTATGCGTGCAATGGTACATGTGTGAGCTAATCTCGGAGATGATCGATGAGAATCGTATGCCTTTTATGTGACTGATAAAAGAAGCAATGAAGCAAGCAAAAGCGAGCAATTATGCGACGTGATTCGAGGGCTGCAAGTGACAGGGTGCTTTTCAAAGCAGCTATACTAGTATATGGTGACTATTGGGATGATATAAAACGCGCTGCGGTGATGTTGTACTGCTTCTATTTCATCCGTAAGATATGATTGCGATGGGGTCCAAATGGATGACGGATACTCGAGCTTCGGTCGCACATATGTCAGGTATGCCAGCTGCTTGATGTCAGCGGTTGCGTATTTCAGATTGTGACGTAAGTAACCAACTGTGCCATGATGCCTCAGAACATCTTGTTCGAATATGAGATATCCATGATA
The DNA here is from genome assembly GCF_013339695.2 of Rhipicephalus sanguineus. Lineage (NCBI taxonomy): Eukaryota > Metazoa > Arthropoda > Arachnida > Ixodida > Ixodidae > Rhipicephalus > Rhipicephalus sanguineus. The sequence goes on along the minus strand of NC_051182.1, from coordinate 6,132,780 downwards.
GTGAAGGTGTTAAGTGCACTCCTAAATACTCGTAGGTTTCGGCAGAGCTGATGGGAGACGAATTTATGTGGTATGCATGGTTTATTGTAGTGCGTTTTAGCGAGAATGAGATTAGTTTACATTTGTACAAGTTAAATGGCATGAACCACTGTTCTCACCATGTAGCAATACTGTCTAAGTCATGTTGCAGAGCAACAATGTCATCCGAGTTGTAAATGGTGTTATAAAGAACGCAGTCATCGGCGAAAAGGGGTGATTTTGATTTTATGTTAGCGGGAAGGTCATTGATATATAGATTTTAAAAATTCGCCGCGTATCTGCGTGCTTCGCTGCAAATTTCGTCGAAAGACGATAAAGAAGCGCTGCGTTAGAGTTACTGTATACTTACGTTAGAGTTACTGTATACTTGTAAGAAGCGCTGCGTTAGAGTTACCTTTGGGTAGCAGAGTTGCGCATAGTTCTGGCTAGCAAACATGGCTATGTCGCGAAGACTCACTCCGTTTTTGCAGGCGACATGCCTAGAGGGTCACCGGTCGACATGTTTGGCGTGTCGAAGACCGGTTATTTACTTTAATGTGAATGACTAGTGTCAATCCAGTTCGCTGCAGCGGCGCCATCGAGAAATACAAAAATTGGCCCCAGCGTCAGCTTCTCCGCAACGCATGGTTGCTAGCGGCGTGTAAAAGACAGATGCGCAACTCTGCTACCTAAAGGTAGCATATGCAGTAACCCTACGCTGCGTGAGATATGGGCGCCATCTGGCAATACGTCGGGAAACGTGCTTGTGCAGAGGGCACGGAGGAGGAAAGTTTTTTTTAGTAGTAGTAGTATCTTTATTTATTTCTTGTTATACAAGAAAAAGGAACAGAGGCAAAAGGCATTTTATACGCCTGACAAGTTCTTTCCTTCCTCCGTGGTAGAGTTACTGTATATGCTACCTTTAGGTAGCAGAGTTGCGCATCTGTCTTCCAACGCCGCGAGCAACCATGCGTTGCGGAGAAGCTGACGCTCGGGCCAATTTTTGTATTTTCTAACGCCGCCGCCGCAGTGAACTGGATTGACACTTGTCATCGACAGTCAAGTTAATCACCGGTCTTCGACACGCCAAGCAAGTCAATCGGCGACACGGTAGGCATGCCGCCTGCAAAAAGAGAGTGCAGCTTCTCCGCATAGCTGCGGTTGCTAGCCAGACCTATGCGCAACTCTGCTACCTGAAGGTAGCATATACAGTGACTCTACTCCGTGGCAGAGGGCTTTCGTCGGCGCGTCGCATTTTCAGCGAAGCTTAAGAAACTAGGGTCTTTAGAATTACGTATCTATGTATTTTCTAGTAAAGGAACACATCACCTAATACTTACCTAGTGATGTTGCGCCTCAGATATGCCCAATATTTACCTTTTGATCGACAACGTTCACAAGTAGTTCAAGATGGGTGGGCGGTAAGCAAGTGGTTCAACTTTGGCCGGGTGGCTGAATCGTGTGACAGACAGACAAACAGAAAGACAGACAGACCAAAATTTCTGCGTTTAAGTTCCCCAAGAAATACTATCGTCTTTAAAACAGCAGTGGGGACAAACCTGTACCTTGAGGAACGCCTGACGTTAGGCTAGTAAATCGAGAGTTACTGTTATTGGCGGTAGTAAATTGAACGCGACCTTTCAGAAAGTGTTCCTGCCAACGTATTAAGTTTTGACCGATACCTAAAGAAGTGAGCTTAATGAGTAAATGCGTATGAGACCCGGTCGGAATTCCTTCGAAAAATCCAGAAATTTTACATCTATCTGAAGGAGCTAGTCCATATAACGTAGCAAATCGTGCTTAAATTCTGCCAGTTGAGTTTCACAGGCACGTTTCTTGAGGAAACCTTGCTGGTCTGGGTAGAAATTGTTAGTCGATTCGAGATGTGTCATTAAGATAGAAGCGATTATGTGTTCGAGCAGGTTAGATGGAAAACTAGTCAGGGAAATAGGTCTGTAATTGGTGGCAATTTCTTTTTTTCCAGATTTAAAAACTGAGACAATTTTGCCTATTTTGCACTTGTCGGGAACGACCGAATCTTGCAAGGATTGGTTAAATATTAGGCAAAAAAGATGGTTAATTCCTCCGTCATAGGAATCGGAATAACACGAAAGCAAAGCGTGCCCTTACAGAAGTAACTGAATATTTACGGTACACTGATATAAGAGAGTTTGCACAATGTATATTGATGTCTGGCAGCTATAGCACCGTTTAACGAGGATGCACCCACTTTGATGA